>NC_041391.1:520556666-520603607 GCF_002162155.2 Triticum dicoccoides
TCTTTGCTCCATTATTTCTCTTTTGTTCCAAAAAATCGTCAAAAAGTTTGGCTACATTTGGAGAACTTTTATTTCTGCATAGAAAACAACACCACGGTAGCTCTGCTGAAAACAGCGTCAATCCAGGTTAGTGCCATTCAAATCATACCAAAACTATATAAATTTATTGTAACATGGCATGCATACTTCATAAATTATAGATACATTGGAGACATATCAGATTATAACGACTAAGTTGGGAAAGTGCGTCGTTTCAAGAATGGACGAGATCCACATTGTTCGGATCTATCGCGAGTTTGCGATCGGTCGGATTTTAGCTTTGTGAATTTAAAAAAAGTTCACGAAGTGAGAAAAAGTTCACAAATTTTAAAAAATGATTGCCAATATATTCGCAGATTTAAAAAATGTTAACTGACTGAAAAAAACTTTGTGGATTTTAAAAATGTTCATGAATTTTGAAATTTTTACAAATTTTTAAAAAATCAAGAGTTTGGGTTATTCTTTCGTGGTCGAAGACTCACGAGGCTGCCTCCCCCACCCCCTCCCCCCCAAAAAAAATGTACGGTTCCTCTGCCTCTGGCTGGCCGGTGCCGCGCCATGGCGGCGCAGTGGATCCCGACCCTTGCCGGCGGGAGAGCTTCATTTTTAGATGTTTCATCGAATTTTGCTAGGGTTTGTCTCCTGCTCAAGAAGACGAGACGGTGGCGGCTCCCTGAAGATGGAATAAAATTCTCCCTGCCTAGCCTTCGTTCCAGTGGTGCATCTAGCATCGCCGATGGGCGTGTGGAGGTGTGTATCTGACGGATCTTTCCTTGATGGTTTTGTTTGGATTTGGTCCTAATTCATCTATGTTCGTGTGTCTCCGGTTGGATGCTTCCGATCTTTGCTACTCTTCAACGGCGGTTGATGTTTTCTTGTGCGCTCGTCCTATTGGGTTTTAGCACGACGACTTTCCGACTATCTACTACAACAAATTTTGTCCGGTCCCGGTAAGGGAGGGGCGATGATGGCGGCGCACCTTCAGCTCGCTTCAATGCTTATAGTCGTCGCTAGCTGGTCTACGGATATGAATGTAATTTTTTAATTTCTGATGTTCGGTGTACTATCGTGATTGAAGATGAGTAGATTGAAAATTTTCCCGCAAAACAATAAAAAGGGAAATTTATGAGTTTAGATTTGATTTCTTTTGAAAAAATCAATAATTTAAAAATAAATATAAATGAAAAAGAAAACAAAAAAGGGACAAAACTGGGCTGAAAAAACATAAAATGAATACCTGCCTGGAAGCTTCACAAAACCAGTTGGGAGCTTCACGAAAATGTTCTCTAGATGGGTCGACCTATGAAAATCTAACGAAGGGAATATGTGTGTGTTGTGCACCGTCTTCACTCCAACGGGCGCTTAAGGCACAACATGGGAGTTGGCGGCCAATTGTGGTGTTTCCTATTTAGCGCTACAGGTGTCTATTTGTAAGCATTTCGTAAATTGGCGCCTGCAATGCGCCGTGCTGGGCCGACCCATGTAGGGGTGCCTGAGTTTTCTTCTTCTGTGTTTTTAGACTGCAGAAAAGTGACGGAGGAGGTTGTGTCTCGAACATGGGACCTCGCTCAATGCTACATGCTTGTGTTACCACCGCCCCACCCAGCAGGTTGTGATAAGTTACAACCTTTCCACTCATTTATTCTCTTTTTTCCTTTTTTGTTTACTGTTTTTTTCCTTTTTGTACAACCAGGTTCCCCCTGCACCCGTTTCAATTTGATGATTTTTTTTCAAATTCAATGAACCATTTTGAAATCTTATGAACTTTTTCCAATTCGATGAACTTTTTTTAAAGTCGACGAAATTTTTTCAGTTTCGATGAACCTTTTTCAAAATCGACGAACTTTTTTCAAAATCCATGAACTATTTTTTTCAATTTTGATGAAACTTTTTATTCAAAATCAATGAACTTTTTAAAATTGGTGAACTTTTAATTCAAAATCGGTGAACTATTTTCAAAATCGATGAACTTTTTTCAAATTTGTGAACTTTTTTCGAAATTTCATGAACTTTATCCTAAATTTTGTGACTTTTTTCAAATTCGTGAAGTTTTCTCAAATTCACGATTTTTCCCAGTTTGTACGAACCTTTTTAATTTTATGAACTTTTTTGCAATTCATGTTTTTTATATTTATGTATTCATTTTTATTTTAATCATTTTATCATAAAATAATACACATAATAAGCTAGGTATATAATAAGGGTTGTTTGTGCTCAAAATAAACAGCGTAGCGAGTTCGGCCAAGAGGTTGTGTTCGAATGTTTCGGTACAGGCGGTCCGAGATCGAATCCTGGCTCTACCACATAACCGAGCATTTTTTACGATCTAACAACCTCACTGTATTTCCTGGGCCGGGCGGCTACCGGAGGCGTGCCAGCGCCAGTATCGCTAGTCGGCGCTTTAAGTGCTGAATAGGAGCTCCCGTCGATTGCTCCTATTCCGATCATAGGGCGCTGGAAAGCGACTAAATGCGCGTAGTGAACATGATCACTTTAATCGATTTTTCATTCAATTACGTCGCTAGCATGCTACTATAGGGGGCTAGGCCCATAGGCTAGGTCCGTCACACCTATGTCTCGCTTATGGCGAAACCTAACTTCATCTTGTCTCAGGCACTCGCTGCTATGTTGTCTTAGTGAGTTGGTACGGTGAAGCAGTTTGGCAAAAGTTTTGAGCACTAGTTCGTGGAACCTTACATCGGTTTTGGCTGATTTTGGAAGGTTCCATGCGGGCTTTTTTTTTGTTTTTTTCTTTATGATATTCGTTGGTTATTCTTTCATCTTTATTTTTTTATTTTTATTTAGCTTTTTCAAATACATATAAAAAATAATGGATGATGTACATTTTTATATGCACACTGCATATTTTTTGATACAAGTTGAACATTTTATTAAATACATATTTTGATATTTTTTTGAATGCATGTTTAAAATATATATACACGTTCACCTTTTTTTGCGCATCACATTGAACAATTTTTGAATACATTTTTCAGATACAAATTGAACATTTTTTGAAAATGTATGATGAATTTTTTTTTTAAATGCATGTTGTAAATTTTTCATGTACACATTGGACACTTTTTGTACACGTTCACATTTTTCAAGCACACATTGAATTATATTTTTCATGTTTGAATATATTTTTTGAATACATGTTAAACATTATTTAAATACATGTTGAACCTTTTCAAATACACGTTGAACATTTTTTTATACAAGTAAACATTTTTTAGAGGACTGGACAACTTTTGAATGTTCTAATTTTAGCGACAGATCCGAACGGCTTTAGATCGATCCTTCTGCTGCCTCGATTTTCTTTCACCCTGGTTCACATTTTTTTTACTCGCACGTTTTAGGTGAGTTAGTCTAGGTAGGGGAGAAAAAAAGAAATAAAGTGCTTAAATGGGGATTTGAACCCTGGTCTCCTAGGTAGCTACTAAGTCCAATAACTCTTGTTGTTCTTTCTATCAAATTAGCACAAAAAGGTTAAAATCTAAGGCTTGGTAGCTTTGGTATAAGCGGCCTGATAACTATGACATGACCATCATGGTAACTTCGACATTAGCACCCTTGTAACCAAAAATAGCATGGTAAGGTTGATAACTACATCGCTAGAAGGCTCATAACTAGAGCGTGAGAATCATGATAACTTTAGCATAGTAAGATTGATAACATCAACATTAACACCCCGGGAGCAAATATCATGGTAAGGTTGATAACTACCTCATTAGAAGGCTGATAACTAAAGCCTCAGAAGCATGGTAACTTTACACTGATAAGGTTGATAACTTCAACAATAACAACCTCATAACAAAATAACATAGTAAGGTTGAAAATTACATTGTTAGAAAGCTGATAACTAGATTGCGAGAAGCCTGGTTTTTCTCCATTTCCATTTCATTTTTATTTTCTTTCTTTTTGCATTGTTTTTCTTAATTTCTTATTTCGTTTCTTCTTTGATTTTTTTATTCTTTTTTTCTCTCCGAGTTGTTTCATTTTTTTGTTTCTTTGTTTTTTAATTCTACATTCTTGTATACATGATCAATATTTTTTTAAATACTTGTTCAACATCTTTCAAATACTTGCTCAACATTTCTCAAAAACTTGTTCAACGTTCTTATATACATGATTAAGATTTTTTCAAATACTTTTTCAATATTTTTTATATACATGATCTATATTTCTTAAATACTTGTGGGACATTTTTGAAATATTTTTTCAACATTTTTAAAATACTTGTTCAACATTTTTTATATACATGACCAACATTTCTTCAAATACTTGTTCAACATTTTTTTATATACATGATCAACAGTTTTTCAAATACTTGTTCAACATTTTTCAAATACTTGTTCAGCATATTTAAAATACTTGTTCAATATTTTTTAAATACTCATTCAACATTTTCATATACTTTTTCAATTTTTTTCAAATATTCATTCAAACATTACTCAAATACTTGTTCAACATTTTCAAATATTTTGTACAAAGGGATTTTTGTAATATATATATATATATATATATATATATATATATATATATATATAATGTTTTAAAGTATAAACAGAAATAAAAATTAAATAAAAAAAGAAAACAGAAAATATAAATATAAATATAATTTTTGTACAAAAAACAGGCCATGGCTTCCCGGGTGCATGAGCCAGTCCACCTTGGTCGCCTCCTTCAGGCGAGGAATAGGGGCGCCCCTCGGGGTGCTCCTAATCGGCGCTCGGAAGGAGAGATATAGCTGGCCGGCCCAGCAAAATGTGAAATCAGCCTTACCTTGCATCTTGCTCGGTCGCTCGTCCATCGGCTCGCTTGCATGCATCTTTTATTCGAGTCGGGGCTTACATCCATCTGGCTGGTACAACAGTTTAACCTTCGACTTTTGGGAAAAGTGTATAGAAGTTAAAAAAAAGTAAATATCAAAATGAGTTCACAAATAAATTGAAAAAGTCGCAAATTTGAAAAGGTTCATAAAACGAAAAAAATCACATAATTGAATTCAGGTATTTCAATATATGGAATACTTCATGAATTTTAAATAAGATCATGGATTTGAAAAATTCATCATTTTTTGAAAAGAAATCAGAAATTTGAAAAAAATTTGGCGGATTTTATAAAGAAATTCATCAACTTGAAAAATATGAAGGAATTTAAAAAAATTCATAAATTTTGATTAGAAAACCACGGATTTGAAAAAAAAGTTCATTGATTTGGAAAAAAAGTTTGTTGATTTTTTATCATTTTTTTTAAAAAATCATCGACTTTAAAAAACGTTCACCAACTTGAGAAAACATTCAAGAATTTGAAAAAAGTTCACAAATTTTAGAAAATATTTCACCAGATTTTAAAAGAGTTCATCAATTTTCATTAAAAAGTTCACGCGTTTTGAAAGAAAGAAAAAGAAACAAAGAAGAAAGAAAAAAACAAAAGAGGAAATAAGAAAAAACGAAAAAACAAGGGACTAAGGAAGGAAATACGATAAAAGGTGTAATGCGTTACACAAGCTGTGTTGTGGTTGTTGTTATGGTTTATACTAGTCGAACAAGTCATGGGTTCGAGTAACACAACACTCGTACTTTTTGCAGTTTATAGAACATAAAGAAAAGGTAAACGGACTGGCTCAGCGATAAGGGTGTGCTGAATGTAGAGAATGAGTCCCTCAATGATAGATAACTTGGGGTCACTACCGAGGTGGGACATTCAAGTATCTCACAGACCGTGTATGATAAAAGATGAAAGGATGGATGGAGAAACTACTTTCGGCAACAGGTAAAAAGGTGTTGATCAAAGGAGTGGCACAATCTATACCTTTTTATTCTATAGTATGTTTCCGGCTACCGCGAGGTCTATGTGAAAATGTTACGTCTGCCATTAAGCAATTTTTGTGGGGGTAGCAAACATGAGAGGAGGAAACCGACATGGGCTTCATGGGACGTAATGACACGCCCGAAGGATTTAGGTGGCCTTGGTTTTCACGTTCTGGAAAGTTTCAACTGAGTTTTGCCAGCTAGACAAGCTTGGAGGTTGTTGCATCACCCGGAGTCTCTCAGTGCAACAATATTAAAAGCAACCTATTTTCCTAACTGTTCGATTTTGGAAGCAGTTTTGGGCTCATGCCCCTCGCACATTTGGAGTTCTATTCTGGATGGGAAAGATGTGGTGGTGCAAGGTATAATTACAAGAATTGGTACGGGAGAAACTACAATGATATGGTCGGACAACTGGCTCCCAAGGCAAGATTTTATGTGACCCGCCAGTACTGGTTTCGGAGTTGATCGACGCGTCCTCGGCGACCCGGCGAGCAGAGCTAGTTCACTCAGTTTTCTTACCAATCGTTATAGAAGAAATATTAAAAATCCCGCTTTGTACGTGAAGGGTCGACGACTTCTGGGCACAGATTAAGGACAACCGAGGTATTTTCTCTATACGATCTGCCTACATGATGATATTGCATACTAAGCTGAGTAGAGAGAACTGGCTAAAATAGCAGGGAGGAGGCTCAAATCTTGACAGTGATAACAACGACTTGACGATTCTATGAAAAATTAGTATCCCAAGAAAGCTATCACAAGTAGAAAACAAGGCTTTCGTTCGGGCCAGGTAAGCCCATTAGTCCCGGTTCAGTCACGAACTGAAACCCATGGGTCCATTGGTCCCGGTTTGTGAGGCCAGGGGCCTGCCGGACCTCGTGGGGGCGTTGATCCCGGTTCGTCTGGCCCCTTTGAACCCGGTTGTTGGGACGAACCGGGACCAATGGGCCTTATTTCTGGCCCACCACCATTGGTCCCGGTTGGTGGCCTGAGCCGGGACCAAAGGGTGGTCTTTAGTACCGGGTCAAGCCACGAACCGGGACCAGTGAACCAGCCAGGGGAGAAGGCTTTTGTGTGTAAAACATTAATAAAATAAATAAAAATAGCAACAGTAAGTAGAAACAAAATAAAATAACTAAAGCAAAAAAGAAAGAATTTACATAAAACAAATAAAAAAGCAAAAAAGAAAAGAAAATAAATAAGTAGAAACAAAATAAACTTTAATAAATAAGTAAAAACAAAATAAACTTTTATAAAATCTCTAGTATTATTGAAACTAAAATTATATAAAATTTATGCAACTAAAATTATCAACGTATTTTCTATTCAAAACACTAAAAGAAAAAAAAATTCATAAAGAATTTTTTTGTTAGAAACTTTAATAGCAAAAAGAATTATCATAAAGATTATTTTGTTAGAAACTAAAATAACAAAATATGTTTTTGAATATAATGATAAAACACAGTAATATTAAATAGCAGGAAAAAGAATCACTCAAAAATCTATGTTTATAGTAAAGTTATTCAAAAACTAGTGATTCACACAAATTTCAAAAAATTCAAATTTAAACTATTCAAATTGGAAAACAAATGGCACTAACAGAAAGTTCATAATCTTTATTACCTAAAAGCAAAAGGAACTAACAATAAAGCAAAAAACAAAAGAAAATAAATAATGCAAAAAACAGGAAAAAAACTGGAAAAAATTAAAAAAAATGCCACCTACTGGGCCACTACGACCTGAATACGACTAGAAACCCTACCATGGGCCAGGATTCAGGCCCGCGGAAGGCCCAGTAGGCCCAACAGGCATAGCACTGACATTTAGGCCCGTAAGCCTGCAATCGAGAGGAGCTCGAGAGGGGTGCGGCAATGGGGCTTATAAACCACTGCATGCCCCTCTCAACTAGCGTGGTGGGACTAAAGTTTTGGCCACGGGCAGCATAAGGCTGTTGGTCCCAGTTGGTGGCACCAACCGGTACCAAAGGTGGGCATTAGTACCAGTTCGTGGCACCAACCAATACCAATGCCACCCCTTTAGTCCCTGTTGGTGGCACCAACCGGGACTAAAGGGTGGCATTAGTCCCGGTTGCTGCCACAAACCGGGACTAAAGCCTTTGTTATATAAGCCAGCACTTGTGAAAATTTCGTTTCAGTTCTTCGATCCCTCCGACGATGCCGCCAGGCTGCCCGAGCTCGCCCCGTCGACGACGTCGCCGCCTTCTACCCCGTCGATGCGCACCCCTGCCCCGACCACGCCGTTGTCGTCCCGCCCCGACCACGCCGTTGTTGCCCCGCCCCGACCATGCCGCCGTCGCCCCTGCCCCGACCACACCACGCGCCCTCGCCGTGCCTCTGCCCCGCCTGCCCGGCCCGATCGACCACGCCGCCGTCGCCCTGCCCCGACCATGCCGCCGTCGCCGCCCTCTACACTGACACCATACCTCTGCCCCTGCCCCAACCACGCCGCACCTTTCCTTGGTCAGGCCGGCGCCGCCCCCTTCCCCTGTCCTCTCCTCCCTGTTTTTTTCCACATATATATGATGTTTTTTCCAGATTATATGTATATGTGTGAGTATATGTATGTGTGTATATTTGATTATATGTCCTTTTTTTAGATTTTTTGTTCATATATATGATAATTTGTTTTTTGCATTTTTTATAAAAATGTATATATGTATGTATGTTCTCTGTGTATATATGTTCATGTATGCAAAAGATAGATTTTTAGAAAAGTTTTATCTATGTATGTTCTCTGATTTAGTGCATTTTAGGTTAGTTTCATTTTTAGAAAAGTTATATATATTTAGGAAGAAGGAAGAGAAGGAAGAAGGAAGAAGAAGAAAAACTTTTATATATGGAAAAGTTACATTTTAGAAAAGTTTTATCTTGGAAGAAGGAAGAAGGAAGAAGAAGAAAAAGAAGGAGAAGAAAAAGGGAAATAATAAGAAGAGGAAGAAGGAGAAGAAGAAGGAACAGAAGAGGAGAGGAAGAAGAGGAGAAATAAATAAGAATAGGAAAAAAAGAGGAGAAGAAGAAAGGAATAGAAGAGAAGAAGAAAAAAATAGAGTAATTTCCATTTTTTTCTTCGCCTCTATTCCTTTCTTCTTCTCCTCTTTTTTTTTCTTTTTTTTCTTTATCGGGTATGTCGTTGTCGGTATACCACCTCCCCGATAACTTCGACATGAGGGGGGGGGTCGATATACCCCCTCCCCGATAACTTTGACATGAGGAGGAATAGGGGTCAAGGGTTTGAGGGTCGTCGAGGGTTCGAGGGTTCGAGGGTTGAGGGGTCGAGGGTTCGAATTTTAATGTTCATAGAATTTTTTTGGTGATATTATTGTCGAATATGCAAACGTTTGCATGTTCATATGTAAAGAATATGTCAATTTGTTTTGTAGTAGATGATGATGATGATATATGAAAACTTGGTCAATTTTTTCTGTTGTAATTTTGTTCGATGAATGTTTTTTGTTAAAACTCGTATTAAGTTTGTTCAATGAATGTTTCATGGGAGAGAGGGAGTAAGAACTCATCAGACATGAGGGTGGAGGAGTGCCCCTCTGGTTCCTAACTCTCTCGGGAATTCAACATATATTCAACATGAGAGGGGGGGGGGTCGATACCCCCTCCCCGATAACTTCGACATGAGGGGGGGTCGATATACCCCCTCCCCGATAATAATTTTTTCCATGTATGTATGTCGTCATTGTCGATGTACCCCCTCCTTTACCAAGTTAAAAGAGCGTTGTTGTTGAGGCCACCCCGAACCCTTTAAGCGTTGCCGAGGCCACCCCAAACCCTAGAGAAGCGTCGAGGCCATTAATTAATATAATTCCTTGTTGTGAATAGCTATAGCTAGGTCGACATTTACCATTAATATATCCATCTGTCATGTTTGTATAATAATTGCCATGTTGTAATATTTGCAGAAACTATGGAGCACGACCGAGACGAGGAAGCAGAAAAGGTGTTGGGGGACATAATCGCAGTCGGAGCTAATGCCATGTCGTATCTCAACGAAACCAATGGTCTGAAAGGAGAGGGTGAAGAAGCAGGCTACGGTTATCGAACAATGGAGGAGGAAGGACATGATTATGATGGCTCCGGTGACCGAATGCCAGTGCAAGAAGGAGGCCATGATGACGGCTCCGGTGACCGAACAGAGTCTGGCCAGGTATATATATTAATTAAGCTTGTGCTGACTAGCTAATTGATGCATTCATTGTTTTGGTATCTACACATATTAACTCTCGTATTTCTTCTTATTTCTAGCCCTCCGGATTGAGCACAACTTTGGTAAAGAGACGAGGCCCGAAGAAAAAGTTGCGCTCAGATGAAAGGTTCACGATCACAGCAATCACGCGCGATAGCCAACCGATTGAACCCCTCCGGACCAAGGAGGCATTTACTGCTCAGTGCGGGGTTCTTATTAGGGACATGATCCCGATCAGCATCGAGCTATGGAATCAGCCTAAGGATGAAGAGCTTCAAGTTTCTTTTGTGGAATATAGACATAAAGATGATCTTAGGAAAGCGCTGAAGGTAAATTTCACCCTACCGAAAGAGGAGGATCCGAAGAATCCAGTTATGGAGCCAATGATCAAGTCCTTTGCGTTCAAGAAGATGGCATATCTATTCACACTACAAAAAAAGACACATCCGTGACATTTTGGGCCGAACGAATTTTTTTCCGTCATACTTATGACACTTCTATGACGATAATTGTGACAAAACCCGGTATCATCATAGATGTGGTGGGCTCCTACTTCTATGACAAAAAATCATGATAGAAAATGGGCTTTTCGTCCCTGGCGGGCTGGAGATGCAGCTGCATGACATTCTTTGGGCCGTCCATGACGGAAAAAACCATGGTAGAAGCGAGGGCGAGGAAATTTTCGAGGAGTTCCCGTTTACGGTTGGTGGTTGGGGGCCGAGTGATGCGCGTTTCTCTCGTACATGTACGCGCGTGTGTGCGAGGCGTTGGCTCTAACTGAACCCGTGCGAGGCGTTGGGCTCTAACTAAACCCGAGTGATTGCATTGCAGGCTACGCGTTACTGAACCCGAGCGATCGATCGATGGCTGTTAACTGAACCCGATCGAGCGATTCCTTCGCTACTACTGCTAACTGAAGCCGATCGATGCTGCCTCTCTGGATGAACAGTGAGCGTTACGGGGGGGGAGGGGGGGTTGGATGAACAGTGAGCGGTGGGGGTGGATGAACAGGACCCCGTGGCGTTGCCTCGATCGAGCCGGTTGGGGCTGGATGAACAGGACCCCGTGGAGGGCTGGATGAGCAGGACGACCCCGTGGAGGGCTGGATGAACATTAGACGGTGGAGGGGTGCCCGTGGAGGGGTGGTTGAATAGTAGCCGGTGGAGTAGCGCGTGGTGGAGGCTGGAGGTGGTCGACGGTAGCCCGTGGAGGCTGGAGGAGGTCGACGGTGGAGATGAACAGTATCCCGTCGAGTCCCATTTTGCGGTACGCCACACCCCTCCCGATGAACAGGACCCCCGTTTCGACCGTAGCGCTCCAACACAAGTCTGTTTCGTCCGTTTTGCGGTACGCCACACCCCTCCTGATCAACAGGACCCCCATTTTGACCGTAGGAGGTCCGTTTCCTCTGTTTTGCGGTACGCCAGACCCCTCCCGATGAACAGGATCCCGTTTCGAACGTGGCCGGTTGAACACAAGGCCGTTTCCTCCATTCTGCGGTATGCCTAGCCTCGTTTCCATCGCCTGTTCCGTCCAAGCCCTCCCGATGAACACGACGACGCATTCCATTCCGACCCAGCCGGTTGGCTCCCCATGAACACGACGACGATGATGTTTCTCCGTTCCGACCCAGCCATGTACACGAGCCCTGGCCGTACGTATGCGCGAGTAGGCGTTCGAGACCCCGCCCGTATGTACACATACAAGGCCATATTTTCTTTCTTGCACACTGGCCGCTGTACGTACGTGTACATGCTACGTGCGCGCCTCTACTATGACACATGCGCGCCTCTACTACGATACGTGCGCGCCTCTACTACGACACATGCACGCCTCTAGATCCACCAGTATGTACGTACACGTTCGCGACCAGAATGACAACACTACGTACGCTTCGACCAGGTGGGTCCCGACTGTCAGGCACTTCCTTGCGTGCGAAGATGTAGCTGGTGGGTCCTAGCAGTCAGGGGGAGAATCGTTATCTTTTTCCCGGACACACTTCCTTGCGTGTGAAGATGTAGCTGGTGGGTCCCAGCAGTCAGGGGGGCGAATCATTTTTTTCCGGACGCACTTCCTTGCGTGCGAAGATGTAGTTGGTGGGTCCCAGCAGTCAGGGGGACGAATCATTTTTTTTGCCCGGACGCACTTCCTTGCGTGCGAAGATGTAGCTGGTGGGTCCCAGCAGTCAGGGGGAAATGTTTTTTTCGCGAAATACAGTGGCCAGTCCGGTGGGTCCCAGCTGTCAGGTGGAGGAATCATTATTTTCCGCGTAATAAGGAGGCACTTCCTTGCTGCGGCCGTGGACCCAGCTGTCATCCTCTCCACGTACAGTCCATGTCCGATGGAAGTCGTTCCTTGACCACGTTGACCACGCCGCGCCGAGAGCACCACGGCGGTGGACGACGGCGAGGCCTAGTGTCGGTGTCAAAACCGGCGGATCTCGGGTAGGGGGTCCCGAACTGTGCGTCTAGGTGGATGGTAACAGGAGACAAGCGACACGATGTTTTTACCCAGGTTCGGGCCCTCTCGATGGAGGTAAAACCCTACTCCTGCTTGATTAGTATTGATGATATGGGTAGTACAAGAGTAGATCTACCACGAGATCAGAGAGGCTAAACCCTAGAAGCTAGCCTATGGTATGATTGTTGTTCGTCCTACGGACTAAAACTCTCCAGTTTATATAGACACCGGAGAGGGCTAGGGTTACACAGAGTCGGTTACAATGGGAGGAGATCTACATATTGTATCGCCAAGCTTGCCTTCCACGCCAAGGAAAGTCCTATCCGAACACGGGACGAAGTCTTCAATCTTGTATCTTCATAGTCCGGGAGTCCGGCCAAAGGTCATAGTCCGGCCATCCGGACAACCCCTAATCCGGGACTCCCTCAGTAGCCCCTGAACCAGGGTTCAATGACGACGAGTCCGGCGCGCAAATTGTCTTCGGCATTGCAAGGCGGGTTCCTCCTCCGAATACTTCATAGAAGATGTTGAACACGAGGATAGTGTCCGGCTCTGCAAAATAGTTTCCACATACCACCGTAGAGAGAATAATATTCGCACAAATCTAATCTGCTGACGTATTCCATAGCGTGACATCATGCCACAACCAAGCCTTTATTCGAATCGTTTTACTGTCCCACCTCAGCGTGTTTAGCGAGGCGGTTTCCTTGGCACGTCTTGTCAAAGCAGAGATCGTGTCCCCTTATTCCGGGATTCTCATCAATACGGGCGTGGGTAACCCAACCGCGCCATTAATCGCGGCGCTTGGGAGATAAGCGAGTTTTACTAGGCTGGTGGGGGCACATAGTTTCGGCCGCCCGTATAAGGGGATAAGAATCCACCCTTTCCATCTACGCCTTCCTCCTCCTTCGCTTATCCATTCCTGCGCACTCGAGCTCCAGCGCCCAAGTCCGCACTTCCCACCTCAACCTTCTCCAATCATGTCCGGAGCGGGAGGCAAGTGGATGGCCTCCTCCGTTACGGAGGGGCAAATCAAGAAGCCGAGGAAAGCCGGATACTTGTCCAACAACATCACGCACCGGTCCCAGATGAGGGGCAGCTCATCCCCACCCCCAGGCCCCATGAGAGGGTCGTGTTTCTCCCTCATTTCCTCCGCGGACTGGGCTTTCCTCTTCACCCATTTGTCCCGGGGCTCATGTTCTACTACGGCCTGGACTTCCACGATCTGGCCCCGAACTTCATCCTCAACATCTCGGCATTTATCGTCGTGTGTGAGGTCTTCCTCCGCATCCAGCCCCACTTCGGCTTATGGCTGAAGACCTACAATGTCAAGCCGAAGGTTGTGGGCGGCCGACAAGCAGAGTGCGGAGGCGCCATGGTGGGCAAGATGGCCAATGTCACATGGCTCGAGGGCTCCTTTGTGGAAACCATCAAAGGGTGGCAATCGGGGTGGTTCTACATCACCGAGCCGCGTGACCCTGAATGGGCAGCGGCCCCCGAGTTCCGATCTGGCATCCCCACGCGGCTCACCTCATGGAAAGAGACGCGCCTATCATGGGGTAATCCGGAAGAGGTGATCGGACTCCAAACCTGCGTCCAGAACCTGATGGACAAGAAGGTTAAACTCGTCAACGTAGTCCAGGTCATGCTCTTCCGCCGGATCCTCCCGTGTCAACGGCGGGCTTTTAATCTGTGGGAATTCCACCCAGCTCAGCACCAAACTCTGTCCAGGCTCTTTGACACAATGCACAAAGATGCTTGGAAGGTGCTTTTCAAGAGCTCCGAGGTCCACCCTCCCACTACCGAGGATCACGGATTCTGCGCGAAGCGCCAAGCCAGCATGGTGAGCTTAGTTTACCCATTACAGGGTATTTGTTTTTCATAGTTTGACTCTATGCGGGATCTAAACTCCCATTCCTTTAACAGGACTGGCAGAAGAAGGCCGGACAGATCGACTGTCCGGCTCCTTTGCCCGAAGACCCAGCAGACGCCCGCTTGACGAAGCTGCTGGTCCCGGCACCCCACGTGGTGCCGGAGAAGAAGGCCAAGAAGAAGGCCACGGGAACTCGAAGGAGCTCCCGGCGACTGGTGGTGTCAGACTCATCGCCCGACGACCCCGAAGCGCACTCCTCCTCTGAAGACGAGGAGGAGGAAGAAGAAGCCTCCCCCCTCCAACGGGGGGAGGAAAGAAAAGGAAGGCCGCCCCAACTGGGGAGGCCAGAGGGTCCAAGAAGGGGAAGACCCTTCTTCCGGACTACGCCTCTGACGCCGAAGACGGCGGAGAGGAGTGGCCATCCATGGCCAAGCCCCTGGCGAAATCATAAGTATCCGGTTACCAGAATAACTCACGATATTCCTTTATTGCATAGTACCTTCTGAAGCCGAATATAATCATGCAGTCCGCCCAAGGCTCATCTCGACGATTCGTCGAGTGGCTCCCTGGACTCGTCGGATATGAATAGTCTTTCACTCCCGACGACTTCCTCCCCCCGCCCTACGGACGAAGCCGAGGCGGAGTCCCGAAAGGGGCTGAGCCAGGAGGAGGTGGTCCTGGAGGCGCAGCAAGGTGACCTCCCGGACTCCAGGCCCGAAGGGGATAAAACCCTGGAGGGATCTAAGTCCGGCCCTGGGCCGGACACCACACCGGAACCTTCAGTGGTTCCGGAGTCTGGCAGGCGTCCCCTTCACAAGAAGGGCAAGCCTACGACGCCAGCGGCCTCTGTCCAACCGGAGGCGCCGGACAATTTGCTGGAGGTGCTTAACGGCGCCTCCATCGACGAGGAGCACCGCACTGTTATGAGTGCGGTGATCGAGAAGGTTTAGTCCGCCAAGAGCGGGCTGACAAAAGCGTGTGCCAGCATTCTAACAGGCTTTGAGGTATGTATTTAAAACATGTAAAAATGTTACTGCATAGACAGTAGCCCCTGATGCTCAGTTTGGTGTTCGGAAAGAAAAGCCGGATTGAGGATCTAAAAAGATATACGTAGGAGTCTAACAGAAATATGTCAATATGGGAATGCACGCTGCGCTGCTGACCTCTGCCGCACTGACTGTGGAGGTCGATGCATTGAAGCAGAGCCTCGAGCGGTCCGAGAACAAGCTCGGCCTTGCCAAGAAGCAGCTCGAGGAGAAGGAAGGTAGGCAGTGCCTTATGTAAATATATATAAAAATACTTGGTTGCAAATAATGACAGGACCAACGTGAATGTTACAAGGGCCACAACCGAGGTGGCGACCCTGAAGGAAGCGTTGTCCAAGGCCGAAGACAGTGCGGCCATGGAGCGCACCGAGCGAGAGAAACAAGAGGCGCGGGTGGCAGAGGTGCGGCAAGAGCTCGATGCTCTCGTGAAGAAACACGAGAGTTTACAGCTTGACTCAAAGACGCGAGAGTCCGAGCTTGCCTCGGCACTTGAAAGCGCCAAGTCTGCCAAGGCCGAAGCCCAAAAAACCCTCCAGGATATTGAGGCGATGAAAAAGATAGCGGCGGGTAAGGCATTCTTTATGCAAAGCAAGCATGTGAAAGTGAATTACGTGTTACTTACCCGAATCCGGAGCTCTCCAGGAGCATTCACAGATCTGCCTCGCAATGTGTCTGACGCCGCCGCATTCTACCGAGCCGAAGAAGGGAGATCGACGGAGAAGGTGTTCTGGTCCCAGTAAGCTGAGGCTGGACGCCCGGTGCCCTTGAGCGACTAGCTGAAGTAGCTAGTCGAGCTCCATAAGGTGTCTGAACAGGTCATGAAGGGCCTTATAGGCCGGCTGTGGCCTGGGGAGGTCCTACCTGAGAGCTACTTTGGGCTGGTGAGGCGGCTGGTGGATGCCTGTCCACGGCTTGAAATCATCAAGCGCTCCGTATGCATCGAAGGCGCCCGTAGGGCTTTTGCCCGTGCTAAAGTGCACTGGGGCAAGCTGGATGCTGAGAAGCTGGTGACAGAAGGGCCACTGGAGGGGAAGGAGCATCACAGGCCCGAGATGTATTATGAGGGCGTCCTGAAGGGTGCTCGCCTTGTGGCGAATGAATGTACCAGGGATGTAATTTTTTGAGTAAACTCGCTCGTGTTTATCCTGTGCGCTGAAAACTCGTTCATATGCGCTAAGCAACGCCTTTTGAATTTAAAATATTACCTTCTGTGCGGCCGTTTATTAAATCTAAGAGATGCAAGTCGTCGGCTTCTACCCCCATGCCACGAGTGCTGGGGTGTTCGGGATAAACCTGAGCGCTCTTGTTCCCATTCTTGGGTCCATCGAGGGAGGCGCTCAGCACAACGAACAAGGCAATCGGACTTATAATGCTTTATCACTCTCACTTAGCCATAGAATTCTATAATTTTAAATTTCGGCGAAGCCCCTAGTATTCGGAAGACCGAGTTTGGGGCACTATCCACGCCTAGGCCGGACAAAGCCAGCTCCTCGCTCTAAGCGGCATAAGTCTTTAAGGACTCGAAAAACCTCGCAAACAGCAACCGGCTCTCGCCCTATCATGACGGTCAGTTTTAGCTTTCTTTACTGAGGTGTTAACCCAGCTCAACTGGGGCACAATCGCAGTAGTTCTCCCAGCGCTACCTTAGCCGATATAGCGGAACGTAAGGTACCAAAACATGGGAGCCGGGCAAACCCAACTATTGACCCAAGACATGATTCGGAGCCGATGCATATAATGCTATAAGTTCGGGGTGCCGCACTCATGAGAGTGTTCGGTCTTCTCACACCGTATTTTGGGGAAGTTAAGCCCCTGGTGTATTGGCCGTACCAAAGTGTACGGTTGCATAATGTCATAGCTGAACATATGTACATAAAAAATGAAGGCAATAATAGACAAGAGCTATGTATTGTTTATTAGAGGGCTGCTATGAAAGCAGAACGATACAAATACTGCGATAGGCAAGAGATGGGATTATTTGACATGTCCCCCTCCAGGGGCAAGCTGCGAGACTTTAAGTAAGACATGTATTTAGCTCGTTATAGAGACCACCTGGACGTTCGATGTCGCTTGCTGTCTCCCTGGCTGTTGCATCATGTGTTCGGCGATTGTATTGCCGGACAGGTCTTCCGAATAGTGGAGTCCTGAAAGTAAAAAAAAAAAGAAAAATCACAAAAATCGGGAGCCCCTAGTGCAGTTGAGCCGCATTCTGGGCATGCCGTGGTTTTGCCCCTCCCCTTATGCCCACGGTATTTCCAGAGTGTAATTATGTACGCGTGGTGCTGGTTTCACAATCTCGCGAGGGCTGGGGTTGGGGCTGCACTGCTATGCTAGCTCGGAACGTGCCAGACGGTCTTGTTGTAGTTTACTCCGGGCGCGGTTGACGGTGTCCAGACGCTTAACAGCCGGACTGGAGAATTGCCTTGAGAGGCTACTTTGTACTTCCACCGCGAGGGCCGCCGTGTGCTCCTCTGTTCGGAGAGAGCGTTCGGTGTTTCCATTGACCGTAATGACTCCGCGAGGGCCTGGCATCTTGAGCTTGAGATATGCGTAGTGCGGCACCACATTGAACTTTGCAAATGCGGTTCGTCCGAGCAGGGCGTGATAGCCACTGCGGAACGGGACTATGTCGAAGATTAACTCCTCGCTTCGGAAATTATCCGGGGATCCGAAGACCACTTCGAGTGTAACTGAGCCTGTACAGCTGGCCTCTACACCTGGTATGACGCCTTTAAAGGTCGTCTTTGTGGGTTTAATCCTTGAGGGATCTATGCCCATTTTCCGCACTGTATCCTGATAAAGCAGGTTCAGGCTGCTGCCGCCGACCATGAGGACTCTAGTGAGGTGAAATCCGTCAATGATTGGGTCTAGGACCAATGCGGCGAATCCGCCGTGATGAATGCTAGTGGGGTGGTCCCTTCGATCAAAAGTGATCGGGCAGGAGGACCATGGGTTGAACTTTGGGGCGACTGGATCCAACGCATATACGTCCCTGAGCGCACGCTTCCGTTCCCTTTTGGGGATGTGGGTTGCGTATATCATGTTCACCGTCCGCACTTGTGGGGGAAAGCCCTTCTGTCCTCTGTTGTTTGGCGGCCCGGGCTCCTCCTCGTCATCGCTATGCAGCCCCTTGTCTCTGTTTTCGGCACTTAACTTGCCTGCCTGCTTGAACACCCAACAGTCTCTGTTGGTGTGATTGGCTGGTTGTTCGGGGGTGCCATGTATCTAGCACGAGCGATCGAGTATCCGGTATAAACTGGATGGGCCCGGAGTATTTCTTTTGAATTGATTTTTCCGCTGACTGGGTTTAGAGCCTCTGAATCCGGCATTAACTATCGTATCCTCAGTATTGTCGCCATTAATGCGGCGCTTGTTCTTGTTGCGACACGACCTGCCATTGTTGTCCTTGGTATCCGAATTACCAGGGCTCTTGGTCATGTTATTGCTACGAGCTAGCCAGTTGTCTTCTCCCATGCAAAAGCGGGTCATGAGTGTCGTGAGGGCTGCTGAGGGAGTCCCGGACTAGGGGGTGTCCGGACAGCCGAACTATCATCGTCGGTCGGACTCCAAGACTATGAAGATACAAGATTGAAGACTTCGTCCCGTGTCCGGATGGGACTTTCCTTGGCATGGAAGGCAAGCTTGGCGATACGGATATGTAGATCTCCTACCATTGTAACCGACTCTGTGTAACCCTAGCCCTCTCCGGTGTCTATATAAACCGGATGGCTTTAGTCCGTAGGACGAACAACAATCATACCATAGGCTAGCTTCTAGGGTTTAGCCTCCTTGATCTCGTGGTAGATCTACTCTTGTAATACCCACATCATCAATATCAATCAAGCAGGACGTAGGGTTTTACCTCCATCAAGAGGGCCCGAACCTGGGTCCCTTGTCTCCTGTTACCATCCGCCTAGACGCACAGTTCGGGACCCCCTACCCGAGATCCGCCGGTTTTGACACCGACATTTGTGCTTTCATTGAGAGTTCCTCTGTGCCGTCGCAATCAGGAGGGATACCTTTTCCCGTCTTTAAAGACGGCGCCGTCATCAAGGGAGCTTTGGCCACCGGCCAAACTATCCGGCTGGGCGATTTTCTTATGACCGCCAGTTCGACCACCGCTCCAACAATGACCTCTCAGGTCATCAAAAGCGATCTTCACGTCAACTCGGAATTCGCCGAGCAGCTAGATCCGACGGAGCTCTCCTCTATAAATGAGCTCTTGGATCGCATCACCGCCCTGGGAGTCGCTACAGACCACGATCAGATTGGGCTTAAAACCGATCTGAGAGAAATTAACTCTCCCCAGGCTACCCACCACGTTGTTGTGGTAGAGGAACAACACGGCGACTCTTCTTCTATGTTAAAAACCAGTTATGTCCGGATTCTCGATCCCTCCATGCCGGATTCCCGCGAAGGGACGGACGTCAATCAAGTACTGAACCTAAAGTCAGGCATCGGACCAGATCCGTTGGATAACATCCAACAATCCAAGCTTCCAAATCCGGAAACTTCTCGGCCTTTGAGCCTGAGATTGGGCAGGGTTCCGAATTTAATTCCGCCCGCCCACCCAAACATAAGCGATCTATCTCGAATACGGCAGGAGCCCGATGAAACAATACATCATTACTGGGCCAGATTCCTCTTGGTTATGGACAGGATAAAGGACTGCCGTGAGGAAAGCGCAATCTCAATTTTCTGCAACAATTGCACGGACAAGGGAATCATGAACGCCATAAGTCGTCGCGAAGTTACACGCTTCGCCGACCTGGCGACCATAGTACAAAAATACTGTGCGATGGAGACTGCCTGGAAAACCGAAACCAGGTTTTGGGACAATCCGGCCCTGAACACAACCCTAGTTCAAAATAAAAGGGTGCGTCATACTCAAGCACCTGGGTTAAAAACCAAAAAGCAAAACCCCCCTACAGGACACGGAACCGTACTAGAGGGATGGCTCAACAGACCCTGTAAAATCCATAATACAGAGGGCGCCACTCCAACACATAGCCTTCGAGCATGTTGGATACTACGACAGGTGGCCAAAAGTGGCGAAGGTTTTCTAGCCTCGGGTAACCAGCCCAACAGTACCAGTACGGTATTAACAGTCTTCGAGACTTTTGCATCAAATAATATGCGGAGACGAACAATCCGCAGCCTCGCCGAAGTCTACCAAGTAGCAACAACAAACCCATGGAGCGACACGACTATCACCTTCAATGCCAGCGACGAACCTAAATTCCGAACAGCCCGAGCACCAGCCGCATTGGTCCTCAGTCCGATAGTGGACGGCTTTCGTCTCACCAAGGTACTCATGGATGGCGGCAGTGGATTAAACCTCATCTACGAGGAAACCCTCCAAAAAATGGAAATTGACTGGAGCCGCATTGAGCGAAGCAGCACAACCTTTAGAGGAATAATCCCTAGTCGGGAAGTACGCTGCACAGGAAAAATCACACTAGATGTAGTGTTCGGCTCACCGGACAATTACAGGTCCGAGGAGGTCACGTTCCAAGTGGCCCCATTTGGCAGCGGATATCACGCCTTGCTAGGGCGAGAGGCATTCACAATTTTCCAAGCTATACCCCATTACGGGCACATGAAGCTTAAAATGCCCGGGCCCAATGGAATCATCACTCTTGTCAGTGATCCAGATATAGCACTCCACGCTAAAAATAAGACAGCCACACTAGCCCTAGAGGCACTATCCGAAGCCCTAGCGGCAGAGGAACTCACTGCGCTGTGCTCCACGGTGGATAGGGACTATGTGATACTCGATAAGAGATCTAAGTCCACCTCTTTTAAACCAGCAGACGAAATAGTCAAATTCTAGGTCCATCCAACAGACCCCACAAAGACGGCCTCCATTGGGGCACAATTAAACCCTGATGTAGAAGCCGCACTACGAGAATTCCTTCGGGAAAATTGGGACATTTTTGCCTGCACCCTTCAGACATGCCAGGAATCCCCCGCAGGCTGGCAGAACACAGCCTAAATATCCTAAAAGGATTCAAGCCAGTCAAACAGGCTCTTCGGCGATTTTCCGAACCCAAAAGACAGGCAATGGGAGAGGAGCTAGCCAAACTCTTAGAAGCCGGATTCATCAGAGACATAAAATATTTGGACTGGCTAGCAAACCTGGTAATGGTACCAAAAAAGGACAAATCCTGGCGCCTTTGTGTCGATTTCAAAGACCTTAACAAGGCCTGCCCAAAGGATCCTTTCCCCCTCACCCGCATCGACCAAATCATCCATGCTACCGCAGGGCACGATTCATTGTGCTTCCTCAAAGCATACTCCGGATACCATCAAATCAAGATGGCGGAGAAAGACCAGGCCGCAACGGCATTCATTACTCCATACGGACCATTCTGCTTCAGCACAATGCCCTTCGGACTCAAAAACGCCGGCGCAACATATCAGCGCATGATTCAGACATGTCTGACTACCCAGATAGGCAAAACAGTGGAGGCATACGTAGACGATGTGGTCATTAAGACCAAACACGTCGAAACTCTACTGGACGATTTGAGGCTTACATTCGACAACCTCCGAGCATACGACATTAAGCTCAACCCAGAAAAATGTGTTTTCGGCGTACCAGCCGGAAAGCTCTTGGGCTTCATTGTATCCGGTAGAGGAATTGAAGCAAACCCAGCCAAGATCCGAGCTCTATCACAATTGGATATCCCAAAAGACCTCAAATAAATACAAAAACTAACTGGATGCGTGGCGGCTCTAAGCCGCTTCATCTCCCGTTTGGGAGAAAAGGCACTGCCCCTCTATCGCCTCCTCCGGCACACCAAACACTTCGAATGGACGGATGCTGCCACGGCCGGACTCGAAGAAATTAAGACCTTATTGGCAACAAATCCGGTCCTAGCCGCGCCCAACCTGGGAGAACCGATGTTATTATATATCGCGGCAACACATCAAGTTGTCAGCGCGGTACTCGTCGTAGAACGAGAAACAGAAGGGCACAAATTCCCTCTTCAAAAACCAGTGTACTACGTATCCACTGTCTTAACTCCATGCAAGTCCCGGTACCCACATTATCAAAAAATAGCGTACGCGGTGTTCATGGCATCCCGCAAGCTGCGACACTACTTTCAAGAGTGTTCCATAACGGTGGCCTCCGAAGTACCTCTCAACGATATTATAAACAATCGCGACGGGCAGGATTGCAAAATGGGCCATTGAGCTCTTACCATTTTACATAACCTACAAACCACGACGAGCTATAAAGTCGCAAGTTTTGGCTGACTTCATCGCCGAATGGACGAAAGCCGAACTCCCTAAAGAGTATGGCGCATACTCCAATTGGATCATGCATTTCGATGGCTCCAAAATGTTGGCTGGCTTGGGGGCTGGCGTCGTCTTGACGTCCCCAACCGGAGGCACAGTCCAATACGTACTTCAAATAATGTACACGGACTCCAACAACGCAGCCGAATACGAGGCCCTTCTACATGGTCTCCGGATGGCAATCTCCATGGGTATTCAACGCCTAGAGGTGCGCGGGGATTCAAACCTCGCAATATCCCAAGTAAATGGAGACTTTGACGCCAAGGATCCAAAAATGGCAGCCTACCGTAACGCTGTCCTAAAAATGTCAGCTCGGTTCGAAGGACTCGAATTCCACCATGTAGCCCGGGATAATAACCAGGTAGCAGACGTGTTGGCACGCATCGGCACAAAACGCGACGTCGTCCCTCCAAACATCTTCCTGGAGCGGCTCTTTAAGCCATCCGTATTATGGGAAGAGGAGTCCGGAAATAACAACCCGGAAACAACCGCACCATCCAACACGGAACATTCTGACACAATCGGTGGCTCGGCCAATGAAATAACACCTTCAGCCCACGAAATAATGGCAGTAATTGCCCCGTGGATGGAACCATTCCTAGCCTACTTAATTAGGCGGGAACTTTCCGAAGACCAAAATGAGGCCCGCTGCATAGTTCGGCGATCTAAAGCCTACAAGGTCCATGAGGGAGAACTTTATAAAAAGAGCACAACCGGAGTCCTTCAAAGGTGTATCTCCGAAGAGGAAGGGCGAAATCTCCTGGCTGAAATTCACGCCGGACTCGGCGGGCACCACGCCGCAGCCAGGGCCCTTGTAGGCAAGGCCTTCCGCACATGATTTTATTGGCCGACAGCCCGGGCAGATGCTCAGGACCTAGTCCAACGATGCGTCGGTTGCCAGCTCTTTGCTAATCAAAGCCACATGCCACCCACCGCCCTCAAAACTATACCCATCACTTGGCCGTTCATGGTCTGGGGGCTTGACATGGTTGGACCCCTTAAAGGGGGAACCCACAAGCAAAAATACTTATGGTCATGGTGGACAAATTCACCAAATGGATAGAGGCCAAGCCGGTTAAAACGGCCGAATCTGCACCTGTGATAGACTTCATATCCAGGGTAGTACACCGTTTTGGCGTCTCCCACAGCATCATCACTGATAACGGCACGAATTTCACGGCCGACGAGGTTAAACTCTGGTGCAAAAACATGGGCATCAAGCTCGACTACGCTTCAGTCTATCACCCTCAAACTAACGATCAAGTCGAACGAGCAAATGGTCTAATCATGAGCGGCATTAAACCCAGATTAGTGCGATCCCTCACGGAATCTAACACGCACTGGGTAGAGGAGCTCGACTCCGTACTCTAGGGGCTGCGGACCATGCCAAACCGCACTACCGGATTCACACCATTTTTATGGTATACGGCGCAGAGGCAGTTTTGCCCCGCGATATAATTCATGACTCACCTCGCGTGCGCATGTACGAAGAAAGTGAAGCCGAGTTGGATCGACAGGAAAGTTTGGACACCTTAGAGCAGGAGCGCGATGTGGCAAAATCCCGTTCCGCATTCTATCAGCAGCAGGCTCGAAGATATCAAAGCAGGGAAGTATGGGCCAAAACTTACAATGTTGGCGAGCTAGTTCTACGCCTGCCGGACAAGAAAAAGGACAAACTTAAGCCCAAATGGGAAGGTCCCTTCATCATCGACCAAGTCCTTACCGGCGGTGCATACCGTCTACGCAACGCATCTAACAACCGACTCGAGCCGAACCCATGGAACGCAGCCCGTCTCCGAAGATTCTACGCCTAAGCGCCGGACTCAGAGTTCGTCTTCTTCCTCCGTTCACCTTTCATATTTTTTCGCTGTCTTTTGTTTCCCTCCCTTTTCCTCCCTCTTTCAGTAAAAGCCTTCGAGGCCTGATCTGCGCATTGTTCGCACACACTCGATGTGCTACTCGCACTCGTTATACCTGGGGGCTTCTTTAACAGAAGCTTATTTATGCGGGCTTAATGCCCAACACATGTGTCATACTTCCGCATGTACCTTTTACTCACCATTATATGCATCGATATGACTTAAGTTTTGGCCAAGCTGGGTTTCCTGGCTCCTGTGCTTACCCCTACGTTCCCGATTGTTCGGCTAGGAGGTAAAGGGAGCACCTCTACGATTGTTACTGTTGGGTCAGCCGGATGTGTACCTCAGACTGGGTGAAGCCGAAGGCTAGCGTTCTTAAGGGAATATTCGGCCGGTGACTTGAAAGATGATTTATTACTTATTTATTTTTCTGCCCCCAGATGCTTTTTCTGCTCTTTTCGCAGTCCGGACATGCACTTTAGGGCATGCCTCCCAGGGAAAGGAACCCCTAACGGAACTATTCTCCTTGGAAGATGTTTCTTACTAACCATGTAATATAACATAGCTAGTTGGGCACTTGTCTGATAAAGCACTTATGACCCCTACGCCTGGTCTCCATGCATGCCCCGGTTTTTGTATAACCGTGAGGGTATTCGGACACATCCGGACTGTTGGGTCCCGAGGTTGAAGCGAAAAGGTCCGCAAAGACAAATGATCTACAATCCGGCTAGAAGGCATTTTACATGTCATTTTAAATTACATCGTCAAACTGACTGATTGTACTCCTCTTCAATCCCATATAATAGGTTGTCTAGTTTACAGTCCCGTTGGGAATATTTCGCGGCCAACTCTACTTGGCCGTACATCAGGCTCACGGGGATCTCCTTCCCATCGGGCCCCACAGGTCCGACCTCGGCCATGTGGTTTGGATCAGCCTTCGTGTACCGTGTCTTCACCATGGCCCAGGCCCCCCTGGCGCCTTGCCGGCAGGCCGATATCTTCCACAGACAGAAGCGCTGCCATACTCCCTGAAGCTTCTCAGCAAGCCCTCCAAGACCCTCGGGTAGGGAGACGGAAGGCCATAAGGCCTGAACGACGCCGCTCATCGCCTGCCGGACATGTTCGTGCAGTTGCAGCAGCTCGGGAAGAAGGTCACCCGTGGAGCCAGGCATTTCCTCCGCCGAACGACCCATGAGCACACCTACAGACACATTTCTATCAATCGACTTCCTCACCGAACTCTTCTTTTCAAAAGAGTTTGCTCAAGCACTTACTATAAATGCCGCGACGAAGTCGCTGATTCTCCTTTACGGAGTTAGACAGCTGGACCCGAACACCTTTTAGTTCTTCGCCCAGCTGGGAGTTGGCATCTTGGAGTTTGTTCCTCTCCTGCTGCACCCTCATAAGCACCTTCTCGCTGGCCTTCAGCTGGCGCAGCAGATGTTGCTTGTCCGGATCTAGTCCGGCACCCTCTGCAATATTATTGTCAGACTAAATGCACACGTCGCACTTCATAAACTACTTATCTTTTCGAAATATGTATTACCAGAGGGGGTCTCTGTGGCTCCCCCGGCGCCGGCTAGTGCGGCCTCAAGTTGGGCCTTGCATTCTTGAAGCTCCTGGGATAGGTGGGTATTCTTCTCCGTAAGATCCTGCATAACAAATGATCCTTAAATCAGTTAGTTTAACTACTTTAAGTCTCGAGGGCTACTGGCATATATAACTATTAAAATTCCCCACCCGTATGTCTTTCACATACTGCTCCGTGGCTCTGGTTAAACTATCTTGAGCAGCACGGAGGTGCGCATCTCTCGCATTAAAGGCATTCAATGCCTCGGGGGAGAAACACGCGTCACAAAGAACTGTCCCACGGCGCCTGTGATTCATGGCGCTCTCCACCTCAGACCTGGTGGCGGACAACCTGTCGGCATCCTCCATTGGAGGAGCATCCGGCTCACGCCTTGCGCTTGCCTCCCCCTCCGGACCAGGTGTTGGAGCCTGGCTGGCGGAGGCCTGGTTGGCAACCTCCCCGGGCATAGTCCGGCGAGCGTTCTTTCTCCTGGAAGAATCATGAGCATTAATATACCCCCCAGGAGTCTTTCCCTTAAAGCCAATGGTGCGCCATACCTTTGCGGCGATGTTTCGATTCATGCCGCACTCCTCTTCCGCTTGCTGGGCCGCACTGACCCTGGTTGGTCAGTCGCCGCGGGCTCGGCTTCCCGCTGTAAAGGAACCTCCTGCGAAGCACCGTTGGTACACAGTGGTCAGAAATAAGCATTAAAAAAGTAATGGGGTCAGGACTTCGGTCGTACTCACCTGAGAAGCCGGAGATAAACCGGGGTAGTCAGCCGTAATGGCGACTAGAGCATTGTCTATGCTGAGCTGGTGGAACACCCCGTCTCCACCATTATGTCCGGATCCTCTCCGGAGGCCGGGTCAAGGGATCTTCCCGGATCCTCGGGTTGTGGAGTCGGGCTTTCTATGCCCTCCACATCCCGACGCAGTTCCTGCGTCGAAATCATAAAGTAAGACACTTATCTTTGAAAGCACGGATCGGATACATAAACGTCCGCTTACCCAGCTCCGAGGGTTATTCATGGAGAATCCATTCAATGGACTCGTGCGGAGGAAGTCCTCCCTCTCCCCCTTGTACAAGCCGGACAGGATCTTCACCAGATCGGCGGCCGATCCCGGCCCCTTGCGGCCATGACGGGTGGCGTTATTCTCCCCGTTGAAATCCCACATGGGTTGGCCCCTATATTGGAGCGGCTGCACCCCTCGCATAATGCATGTGGCCATGACTCCAATCATGGTCAGTACGGAATGGGCCAGTAACCTTATCCGGCCCATCAGATATTGGACGCTCCTATCATCCTCCCATCGAGGGCTCCGCGGGCGCCAACTCAGGCGTTTTCTCATAGGAGTGTCGCTAAACTCCGGGAGGCCGATCCGAACTGGATCCGGCAGCGGGGCGTCTTCCATATAGAACCATTCTGAAGGCCAGTCTTCGGATGCCTTCTTCGGGGTTCCGGATAGATATCCGGTCCCGGCGACGCGCCATATTTCGGCTCCACCCACTTGATATATCGACCCCTCATGAGAACGGGGTACGAGGCAAAACAATCTCTTCCACAATGCAAAATGGGGCTTGATGCCCAAGAACAACTCGCAAAGAGCTACGAAGCCCGCGATGTGCAAGATGGAGGCAGGTGTGAGGTGGTGAAGTTGGAGTCCATAGAACTCCAAGAGCCCCCGGAGAAACGGATGTATGGGAAATCCGAGTCCCCTTATTAGGTAGGGGATGAAGCATACTCGCTCTCCTTTGGAGGGATTGGGGACGCTCTCCGCCTGCTTCCCGCCCTTGTTGGTGGCCAGTCCGGCTCGAACCGGAACCATAAAGGCTGGGGGAAGATATCCCTCTGCTTGGAGCGTCACTAACTCGCTATGCGGGACCGAACATCTCCTCCAATCTCCTGGCTGAGGACTAGGAGCGCGAGAGGAGGAGCCGCGTCGACTGTCCATGTTGGAATGGATTTTTGTTGGATGCGCTTCAATGAGAACTTGCGGAAGGAGGATGGTGTGATTCGGATCTGGATCGTCGCCTCTCTTATAGGCAGCTTATTCACGCAGCTAGGGGGTAAAGTGTAAAAATACCCTGGCTTTTCGCATTCATATGACACGTGGAAGAGGGCCATTATTGGATGTAGAAGCCAAGGAGCGCAACATTTATAAGGAAACCGGACACTGTTCGGTAAACACATGGAATATGGAGGAGAACCCGCCTTGCAAACGCCGAAGACAATATACGCGCCGGACTCATCGTCATTGAAGCCTGGTTCGGGGGCTACTGAGGGAGTCCCGGACTAGGGGGTGTCCGGACAGCCGAACTATCATCGTCGGCCGGACTCCAAGACTATGAAGATACAAGATTGAAGACTTCATCCCGTGTCCGGATGGGACTTTCCTTGGCGTGGAAGGCAAGCTTGGCGATACGGATATGTAGATCTCCTACCATTGTAACCGACTCTGTGTAACCCTAGCCCTCTCCAGTGTCTATATAAACCGGATGGCTTTAGTCCGTAGGACGAACGATAATCATACCATAGGCTAGCTTCTAGGGTTTAGCCTCCTTGATCTCGTGAGAGATCTACTCTTGTAATACCCACATCATCAATATCAATCAAGCATGACGTAGGGTTTTACCTCCATCAAGAGGGCCCGAACCTGGGTAAAACATTGTGTCCCTTGTCTCCTGTTACCATCCGCCTAGACGCACAGTTCGGGACCCCCTACCCGAGATCCGCCGGTTTTGACACCGACAGCTTCCATGGATTTCGGCTTTTCTGTCCTAGGTGCCGGGCAAGCCATTCGTCTCGGATGTTATGCTTGAAGGCTGCGAGGGCCTCTGCGTCTGGACAGTCGACTATTTGATTTTTTTTCTTGGTTAGGAACCGTGTCCAGAATTGTCTGGCCGATTCCTCTGGCTGCTGAATTATGTGGCTTAGGTCATCGGCGTCTGGTGGTCGCACATAGGTGCCCTGGAAATTGTCAAGGAATGCGGATTCCAGGTCCTCCCAGCAACCAATCGACTCTGCTGGCAAGCTGTTAAGCCAATGCCGAGCCGGTCCTTTAAGCTTGAGTGGGAGGTATTTCATAGCGTGTAGATCATCACCATGGGCCATGTGGATATGAAGGAGATAATCCTCGATCCATACCGCAGGATCTGTTGTGCCATCGTATGATTCGATGTTTACGGGTTTAAAACCCTCGGGGATTTGATGATCCATTACTTCATCTGTGAAGCATAGTGGGTGTGCGGCGCCTCTGTACTGGGCTATATCACGACGTAGCTTGGATGAGCTTTGTCTGTTGTGTTCGGCCTGGCCGTATTAGCCATATCCGGCGTGACGGTTATCGTCACGTGTCGTGGGGCGCCCACGCGATCCGTAGATCGATATTGTTTGCCTTGCCTTGTCCTCCAATATGTCTCACAGGTCTGGCGCGTTTCCCCGTGCCTTAGTACTTTTTGAGCGGCGCCGGGGTGCGGCTTGAATTGATGGCCGAAAGGCCTCTCTGTCGCGGCCACGGGGTGGCCGATCGGCCGCATCATACATTGGTGATGTAGGTTTAGTTGCTTCCTCCTCTAGTTGGGGTAGCAGCCTGTGCTTTGGGTAGCTCTTGGAGGGGCGTTCGAGTTTGTACTCTTCGGCAGCGAGGACTTCCGTCCATCTGTCGGCTAGCAAGTCTTGGTCAGCTCTAAGCTGTTGTTGTTTTCTCTTGAGGCTGCTTGCCGTGGCCATGAGCCTGCGTTTGAAACGCTCTTGTTCGACGGGGTCCTCAGGCACGACAAATTCGTCGTCGTCGAGGCTTGCTTCGTCTTCAGAGGGAGGCATGTAATTATCGTCCTCGGCCTCTCTGTCTGCCGCTCTCTCATGAGGGCTGGCTTCTCCATCCTCCTGCGCTGAATCCTGCTGGAGGGGGTTGTCTTCGGCACTGTCCGGGGTGTTATTGTCTCCGGTGCTGGACTCGCTATTTTTGCTTTGGCAGGATTTAGAGCGGCGCCGCTGACGCCGGCGCTTAGGCTGTTTCTTGGAGGGGTCATCCTCCGTTGTTCCATTGCCATCCCCTTCTTTTGGGGTGTCCACCATGTATATGTCGTATGACGAGGTGGTCGTCTCCTTCATCGGCGTCCATACCGTCGATGTCTTCGGAGTCGAAGTTGACCATGTCGGTTAAATCGTCGACAGTGGCTACGAAGTGGGTGGTGGGTGGGTTTCAAATTTCTTCGTCGTCCGCATCCCAACCTTGCTGACCATAGTCCGGCGAGGGCTCTCCTGATAAAGAGAGAGACTTTAGTGAATTCAGGATGTCGCCAAAGGACGAGTGTTGAAAGATGTCCGCGGCGGTGAACTCCACGATCGGAGCCCAATTGGGTTCGATCGGGAGGGGTGCGGAATATTCGGAGTCCGGAAAGGAGTCTGGCACCTTGGAGTCACGAGCTCCGCGAAGGACAAGATTGGTGTTCGACTCGATCGCCGTAGAGATTGCAGCCCCCGAGGCGGCGTCCAGCCACCCGTCCTCGACCAGCGCAGTCGGCTCCGAGCTAAGGGTCGGAGTGGACACCTGAGTGGCGCTCTAGGCATTGTCCGGCAGCACAGCTAGATCATGCCCATCATGACAGCACGACGCGCTCGGCTGTGGCTCGAATCCGTCGAAGATCAAGTCTCCGCGGATGTCAGCCGTGTAGTTTAAACTTCCAAATCTGACCTGATGGCCAGGGGCGTAGCTTTCGATCTGCTCCAGATGGCCAAGTGAATTGGCCCACAATGCAAAGCCGCCTAATATGAAGATCTGTCCGGGGAGAAAAATCTCACCCTGGACCGCGTCGTGGTTGATGATCGACGAAGCCATCGGGCCTAAAGGTGATGACACAGATGAACTCTCAATGAAAGCACCAATGTCGATGTCAAAACCGGCGGATCTCGGGTAGGGGGTCCCGAACTGTGCGTCTAGGCGGATGGTAACAGGAGACAAGGGACACGATGTTTTTACCCAGGTTCGGGCCCTCTCGATGGAGGTAAAACCCTATTCCTGCTTGATTAATATTGATGATATGGGTAGTACAAGAGTAGATCTACCACGAGATCAGAGAGGCTAAACCCTAGAAGCTAGCCTATGGTATGATTGTTGTTCGTCCTACGGAATAAAACTCTCCGGTTTATATAGACACCGGAGAGGGCTAGGGTTACATAGAGTCGGTTACAATGGGAGGATATCTACATATTGTATCGCCAAGCTTGCCTTCCACGCCAAGTAAAGTCCTATCCGGACACGGGACGAAGTCTTCAATCTTGTATCTTCATAGTCCGAGAGTCCGACCAAAGGTCATAGTCCGGCCATCCGGACACCCCCTAATCCGGGACTCCCTCACCTAGGAAGGGGACGACATGGAGCCGGGGAAGACGCGACAGTGGAAGCCCGCACGAAGCGGAGTACGAGGGTCCACTGGTTCGGCTGCGGTGTGAGGCTGCCGTCGCCGCAGGGCCTGGCCAGTGGTGGGAATAGTAGGGGTGGTGAGGCCTCCGCGACAGCACAGCCGGCCACTCGAGGCAGGAGCATGCGACATGACCGACGCTGGTTTGGGCGGCTGGATCAAGAAGACCAGAGGTTGAAGAAGCACTACGTCCGTTGGATGGACATCATACGGTCACTGGAGCTAGAATCGTTCATATTGACTAAGTTGACAAAGCCCTCCGTCCCCGTCAACTTAGTTGGCCCACTAGTCATCCTCCCACTTTGGTGGGTCCCAACTAGCAGGGGTATTCATTTTTTGTGCGTAATAAGGAGGCACTTCCTTGCGTGTGAAGATATAGCTGGTGGGTCCGACATGTCAGCGGGGGGAACATTTTTTTTGCGAAATATAGAGGCCCTTCCGGTGGGTCCTAGCTTTCAGGTGGAGGAATCATTATTTTGCGTGTAATAAGGAGGCATTTCCTTGTGTGCGGCCGTGGACCCAGCTGTCAGCCTCTCCACATACAGTCCACGTCTGATGGATGTCATTCGTTGACCACGTTGACCAGGCCGCGCCGAGAGCACCATGGCGGTGGACGACGGTGAGGCCTAGGAAGGGAATGACACGGAGCCGGGGAAGACTGATACGTCTTCGTCGTATCTATAATTTTTGATTGTTCCATGCCAATATTCTACAACTTTCATATACTTTTGGCAAATTTTTATACTATTTTTTGGGACTAATATATTGATCCAGTTCCTAGTGCCAGTTCCTGTCTGTTGCATATTTTATGTTTCGCAAAAACTCCATATTAAACGGAGTCCAAACGGGATAAAAACGGACGGAGAATTATTTTGGAATATTTGTGATTTTGGGAAGTAAAATCAACGCGAGACGGTGCCCGAGGTGGCCACGAGACAGGGGCCCACGCCCACTCTAGGTGGGTGCGCCCCCCACCCTGCTGGACCCCTCGTAAAGCGGTTGATGCCCTTCTTTGGCCGGAAGAAAGCTAATTTTTGAAAAAAGATCTTGGCGAAGGTTTCAATCCAATCGGAGTTACGGATCTCCGGATATAAAAGAAACGGTGCCAGGGCAGAATTCCAGAACGCGGAAACATAGAGGGACAAAGAGATAGATCCAATATCGGAGGGGATCTCGCCCCTCCCACGCCATGGGAGCCAAGGACCAGAGGGGAAACCCTTCTCCCACCTAGGGAGAAGGTCAAGGAAGAAGAATAAGAAGGGGCTCTCCCTCCCCCTTGCTTCCGATGGCGCTGGAGGCTGTCGGGGGCCATCGTCATCACAGCGATCTACACCAACACCTCCGCCATCTTCACCAACATCTCTATCACCTTCCCCCATCTATATTCAGCGGTCCACTCCCCCGCAACCCGCTGTACCCTCTACTTGAACATGGTGCTTTATGCTTCATATTATTATCCAATGATGTGTTGCCATCCTATGATGTCTGAGTAGATTCTCATTGTCCTGCCGGTGATTGATGAATTGCTATGATTGGTTTGAGTTGCATGTTTTATTATTGGTGCTGTCCTATTGTGCCCTCCGTGTCGCGCAAGCGTGAGGGATTCCCGCTGTAGGGTTTGCAATATGTTCATGATTTGCTTATGGTGGGTGGCGTGAGTGACAGAAGCATAGACCCGAGTAAGTAGGTTGTTTGCGTATGGGGTAAAGGGTACTTGATACTTTAATGCTATGGTTGGGTTTTAATTTAATAATCTTTAGTAGTTGCGGATGCTTGCTAGAGTTCCAATCATAAGTGCATATGATCCAAGAAGAGAAAGTATGTTAGCTTATGCCTCTCCCTCAAATAGAATTGCAATAGTGATTACCAGTCTAGTAACGTAGTCAATTGCTTAGGGACAATTCCACAACTCCTACCACCACTTTTCCACACTCGCTATATTTACTTTATTGCTTCTTTATTTAAAAAGACCCTACTTCTTATTTATGTGTTCTTTATTATCTTTCAAATCTATCCTATCACACCTACAAAGTACTTCTAGTTTCATACTTGTTCTAGGTAAATCGAACACTAAGCGTGCATAGAGTCGTATCAGTGGCAGATAGGACTTGAGAGAATATTTGTTCTACCTTTAGCTCCTCGTTGGGTTCGACACTCTTACTTATCGAAAGAGGCTACAACTATCCTGTATACTTGCGGGTCATCAAGACCTTTTCTGGCGCCCTTGCCGGGGAGTCATAGCGTGGGGTGAATATTCTTGTGTGTGCTTGTTTGCTTTATCACTAAGTAATTTTTATTTGTTGTTCTAAGTTTTTCTTTATCTTTAGTTATGGATATGGAACACGAAATACCAAAAAAATTAGGTGTACTTGCTACTCATGGAGATGGGGAACCTCCTAAAACCCTCGATGCTCGTTATGTTCAAGATATTATGTACTACTTTGATAATCCTGAGAAAACCCCATTCAATTATTTTATGGGAGACACGTTGGATAACGTGAATACTTTAGGGATTATCGCTTGACACAAAAAGGGAAACTATTATGGGATCAAATTCATATATTATGTTGGTATGCTCGCCAACTATGTTTGATACATGATTATACTTGTTGCTCTAGGATGAAGGCTGCACACCTTCCCTTTTCATGCAAATTCAAGGATAATAAAACCTTAGCTTCTTATGCTAATGGTGTATATGATTACTATAATATGGAACAAATAGAAGAATTTGTTGCTTTTATGGGTGCTTATGAGATTGAATCTATGTTTAAAGAGTTTGATGATTTTGATGATTCAGTTTATAGACCTAAAAATTTGCTATACTTAAATATTATTATAAGAATTATGAATACAATTACAATATTGACGCATTTATTGAGAAAGTCTCTGCTGTCCAAGAAGAGAATAATATTTTGCAGGAGTCTATGGAAGAAAAAATTGATGAAACTGTGAGCTCATTGGATGAAAAAGATGATGAGGAGAGCGAGGAAAAAAGGAGGAAGAGCGGATTAGCTACCCGTGCCCACCTTCTAACGAGAGTAACTCTTCAACTCATACATTGTTTAATTCCCCTTCGTGCTTACCAAAGGATGATTGCTATGATGATTGTTATGATCCCATTGATTCTATTGAAATATCCCTTTTTGATGATGCTTGCTATGCTTGTGGCCAAGATGCCAATATGAATGATGCTTATGGAGATGAACTTGCTATAGTTCCTTATGTTAAACATGAAATTGTTGCTATTGCACCCACGCATGATGGTCCTATTATCTTTTTGAATTCTCCCAACTACAATATATCGAAGAAGTTTGTGCTTATTAAGGATTATATTGATGGGTTGCCTTTTACCATTGCATATGATAATTTTGATGAATGTAATATGCATGTGCTTGCTGCTCCTATTTGCAATTATTATGAGAGAGGAACTATATCTCCACCTCTCTATGTTTCCAATATGATAAAATTGTAAGAATCTGCTTATACTATGTGTTGGCCTTTACTTGGTGTGCATGAATTGTTATTTTATGGCATGCCGATGCATAGGAAGAGAGTTAGACTTCGTTGTTGCATGATATATGTTACTTTGTGCTCACTACTAAATTACAAATCATTGTTAATTAAAATTGGCTTTGATATACCTTGGGATCCGGGTGGATTCATTACTTGAGCACTATATGCCTAGCTTAATGGCTTTAAAGAAAGCGCTGCCAGGGAGACAACCCGGAAGTTTTAGAAAGTCATTTATTTCTGTGGAGTTCTTTTATATAGTTTAAAAACAAAAAAAATAAAGAGGGGAACCCAAAACCTTTTCGAAAAGGAAAGTGAAAGTGAGAAAGACAAGCATTGTTGAAGTGGGAGAGCTCCTTGAACTTTGTTCATGCTCATGGAAACTTTGTGAATCTTAATTACAGAAACTTTTCATCAAAAATAATTATCCCCTTGTACAATTCCATTGTATTATAAAAATAATGTGCCAAGGTTTTCCTTTAGGATGTTTACAATGCTTGTTGGTTCGTACGGTGCAGGACAGAAACTTTGGATGTAGTGCGCGATTTTACATTTTTAATTGGAACGTCAAATGGTTCTGATTCCTTTTGCACTGTCTTGCTGTACAAATTTTTTATTTTTCCTAAGTTTGGTAGAATTTTTGGGGTACGAGAAGTATGGTTAATGTTCAGATTTCTACAGACTGTTCTGTTTTTGACAGATTCTGTTTTTGAAGCATAGTTTGCTTGTTTTGAAGAATCTATCAATTTATATCAGTGGATTTAAGCCATGAAAAAGTTATATTACAGTAGACACAATGCAAAAACAAAATATAAGTTGGTTTGCAATAGTACTTAGAGTAGTGATTTGTTTTATTATACTAACAGATCTTACCGAGTTTTTTGTTGAAGTTTTGTGTGGATGAAGTGACTAATCGAGGATGTCTCGATATGAGGAAAAGGAAGAGAGGCAAGAGCTCAAGCTTGGGGATGCCCGAGGCACCCCAAGTAAATATTCAAGGAGACTCAAGCGTCTAAGCTTGGGGATGCCCCGGAAGGCATCCCCTCTTTCTTTAACAAGTATCGGTATGTTTTCGGATTCGTTTCGTTCATGCGATATGTGCAGGTCTTGGAGCGTCTTTTGCATTTAGTTTTCACTTTTCTTTTATGCACCATGCTGGTATGAGATAGTCCTTGGTTCATTTATAGAATGATCATTGCACTTCACTTAAATCTTTTGAGTATGGCTTTATAGAATGCTTCATGTGCTTCACTTATATCATTTGAAGTTTGGATTACCTGTTTCTCTTCACATAGAAAACCGCTATTTATAGAATGCTCTTTTGCTTCACTTATATCTGTTAGAGCGTGGGCATATCTTTTGTAGAAATAATTAAACTCTCTTGCTTCACTTATATCTATTTAGAGAGATGACAGGAATTGGTCATTCACATGGTTAGTCATAAAATCCTACATAAACTTGTAGATCGCTGAATATGATATGTTTGATTCCTTGCAATAGTTTTGCGATATAGAGATGATAATATGTGGGAGGTACTAGTAGATGGTTTTGTTTAGTAAGGATGTTGGTGTTAAGGTTTGTGATTCCCGAAGCATGCACATATGGTCTACTAACTATGTAACCAAATTGGTGCGCATTGTATTTTGATTGTTTATCTTTGTGTGAAGGTCGGGGGCGCGCGATGGTTAACTCCTACCAACCTCCCCCCTAGGAGCATGCGTGTAATACTTTTTTTCAAGGGCTAATAAATTTTTGCAATAAGTATGTGAGTTCTTTATGACTAATGTTGAGTCCATGGATTATACATACTCTCACCCTTCCATCATTGCTAGCCTCTTCGGTACCGTGCATTGCCCTTTCTCACCTCGAGAGTTGGTGCAAACTTCGCCAGTGCATCCAAACCCCGTGATACGATATGCTCTATCACACATAAGCCTCCTTATATATTCCTCAAAACAGCCACCATACCTACCTATTATGGCATTTCCATAGCCATTCCGAGATATATTGCCATGCAACTTCCATCATCATCATATACATGACTTGATCATTCATTTTCATATTGCCTTGCATGATCGTAAGATAGCTAGCATGATGTTTGATGTCATTGCTACGCTAGATCGTTGCACATCCCGGTACACCGCCGGAAGCATTCATATAGAGTCATATCTTTGTTCTAGTATCAATTTGTAATATTGAGTTGTAAGTAAATAAAGTGTGATGATCATCATTATAGAGCATTGCCCCATAAAAAAGAGGCCAAAGAAGCCTAAATAAAAAAGGGGGCCAAGAAGCCCGCCCAAAAAGAAAAGAAAAAGAAAAAAAGAAAAAAAAGAAAAGGGGCAATGTTACTATCCTTTTACCACACTTGTGCTTCAAAGTAGCACCATGTTCTTCTTATATAGAGTCTCCTATATTGTCACTTTCATATACTAGTGGGAATTTTCATTATAGAACTTGGCTTGTATATTCCAACGATGGGCTTCCTCAAAATGCCCTAGGTCTTCATGAGCAAGCAAGTTGGATGCATACCTACTTAGTTTCAGTTTGAGCTTTCATACACTTATAGCTCTAGTGCATCCGTTGCATGGCAATCCCTACTCCTCGCATTGACATCAATTGATGGGCATCTCCATAGCCCGTTGATTAGCCACGTCGATGTGAGACTTTCTCCCTTTTTGTCTTCTCCACATAACCTCCACCATCATATTCTATTCCACCCATAGTGCTATATCGATGGCTCACGCTCATGTATTGCGTGAAGGTTGAAAAAGTTTGAGAATACTAAAGTATGAAACAATTGCTTGGCTGACACCGGGATAGGCATGATGGGTACCTTGTGTTAAGAAAAGGGAGCATACAAGACTATATGATTTTGTAGGGATAACGTTCTGGAGCATTGATATTTTGAAAGGCATGATTGTTTGTTGGGATGCCCTAAGTATTATTGCTTTTATGTCAAATGATAGACTATTGCTTTGAATCACTCGTGTCTTAATATTCATGCCATGATTAGATTACATGATCAAGATTATGCTAGGTAGCATTCCACATCAAAAATTATCTTTTTTATCATTTACCTACTCGAGGACGAGCAAGATTTAAGCTTGGGGATCCTGATACATCTCCGTCGTATCTATAATTTTTGATTGTTCCATGCCAATATTCAACAACTTTGATATACTTTTGGTAACTTTTTATACAATTTTTTGGGACTAACATATTGATCCAGTGCCCAGTGCTAGTTCCTGTCTGTTGCATGTTTTATGTTTCGCAGAAACCCCATATCAAACGGAGTCCAAACGGGATAAAAACGGATGGAGAATTATTTTGGAATATTTATGATTTTTGGGAAGTAAAATCAATGCGATACGGTGCCCGAGGTGGCCACGAGACAAGGGCCCACGCCCACTCCAAGTGGGCGCCCCCCTCTCTCCTAGGCCCCTCGTAAGGCGGTTGATGCCCTTCTTTGGCCGCAAGAAAGCTAATTTTTGGAAAAATATCTGGGCGAAGGTTTCAATCCAATCGGAGTTACGGATCTCGGGATATAAAAGAAACGGTGCCGGGGCAGAATTCCAGAACACAGAAACAGAGAGGGACAGAGAGATAGATCCAATCTCGGAGGGGCTCTCGCCCCTCCCACGCCATGAGAGCCAAGGACCAGAGGGGAAACCCTTCTCCCATCTAGGGAGAAGGTCAAGGAAGAAGAAGAAGAAGGGGGCTCTCTCCCCCTTGCTTCCGGTGGCGCCGGAGCGCTGCCGGGGGCCATCATCATCACCGCAATCTACACCAACACCTCCGCCATCTTCACCAACATCTCCATCACCTTCCCCCATCTATATTCAGTGGTCCACTCTCCTGCAACCCACTGTACCCTCTACTTGAACATGGTGCTTTATGCTTCATATTATTATCCAATGATGTGTTGCCATCCTATGATGTCTGAGTAGATTCTCGTTGTCCTACCGGTGATTGATGAATAGCTATGATTGGTTTGAGTTGCATGTTTTATTATTGGTGTTGTCCTATTGTGCCCTCTATGTCGCGCAAGCATGAGGGATTCCCGCTGTAGGGTTTGCAATATGTTCATGATGTGCTTATGGTGGGTGGCGTGAGTGACAGAAGCATAGACCCGAGTAAGTAGGTTGTTTGCGTACGGGATAAAGGGGACTTGATACTTTAATTCTATGGTTGGGCTTTACCTTAATGATCTTTAGTAGTTGCGGATGCTTGCTAGAGTTCCAATCATAAGTGCATATGATCCAAGAAGAGAAAGTATGTTAGCTTATGCCTCTCCCTCAAATAGAATTGCAATAGTGATTACCGGTCTAGTAATGTAGTCAATTGCTTAGGGACAATTCCACAACTCCTACCACCACTTTTCCACACTCGCTATATTTACTTTATTGCTTCTTTATTTAAACAACCCCTACTTCTTATTTATGTGTTCTTTATTATCTTGCAAATCTATCCTATCACACCTACAAAGTACTTCTAGTTTCATACTTGATCTAGGTAAAGTGAACACTAAGCGTGCGTAGAGTCGTATCAATGGCAGATAGGACTTGAGAGAATATTTGTTCTACCTTTACCTCCTGGTTGGGTTCGACACTCTTACTTATCGAAAGAGGCTACAACTATCCCGTATACTTGCGGGTCATCAAAGACTCGGCAATGGTTGCCCACGCGGTGGGGAGTACGAGGGTTTACTGGTCCGGCTGCCGTCGACAGAAAATAACAGGAGGTGTGGGTGAGTAGAGGAATGTCCTGACCAGCAATGAAGTAGGGTGGGGCGGTGCGGCCTATGCCGCAGTATAGCCGGCCACGGGAGGCGGGAGCAGGCAGTCCCACCGGAGCTGGTTTGGGCGGCTGGAGCAAGAAGATCAGATATTGAAGAAGCAGCACGGCCGTTGGATTAACATCCAACGATCACTGCTGCTAGAATCGTTTGTGGACTAAGTTGACAAAGCCAAAGTACACGTCAACCTAATAGACCCACAAGTCAGCCTCCAAATCTGTCCCGAACAACATACAGCCCAAAATTTCTAGCCAGATTCAAATTAATTTTAAATCTAAATATACCTTAATTTAAATTCAATGGAATTTTACCCACACAAAAACAATGAAATTTAAAATATCAAAATCCGAAAGAAAACAGTATTTTGGAACTAATTGCCTGTTTGTTGTATTTTTTTTTATTTTACAACCCATTTATTATTACTTATAGCTCATTTCTTATTACTTATAGCCCATTTTCTGGGCAAAATGCACCCCTCCTTGTCTTGAAAGATTTCCGGCCCAGCAGGGCATAGAAAAGCAAGTAGGACTACGTTGGTTATTCTGCAAAAAACAAAATAGCTGGCTAGCCATTTTCAGAAAGGAAAAAAAAAACAAACTGGGATGGTCATGTGCTAAACATATGAAATAAAAGCCTGTGCTAGACGGGCCACGGGTCCCGCACAACCCAGTTGATATCCTTCTCCGTCTCGAGAAAACAAAATTACTGCACGCGCTGCCGGGTCCCTACTATCATCCTCACCATGTACAGTCATCTCCTTATTCCTCTCGGTTGTTGACCATGTTGACAACACCGGAGGGCAGCGCCGTGGTGAGCGAACCAAGGCGAAGGACGATGGTGAGGCCTCGGACAAGAACGAACAGGAGCCAGGGAAGATGCACAGAGTTTTAGGGTGCAATGTGACCATGATGCGTGCGCGGCAGCACAGCCAGCCGTGGGAGGCGGGAGCAGGCGGTCCCGCCAGTGCTGGTTTGGCTTTGGCGGCTCGAGGAAGAAGAGACTGAAGAAACACGACAGACGTTGAATGTCAATCCAACGGTCAAGGTTGGCATAATCGTTTGTTGACTAAGTGGACACCAAGTAGCATACTTTTTTATATATAGGAAGAAATGAAAAACTGGGCTCGTTGGCCTGATAACATTCCCGAAACTGTGACCGTTCGATCTTGTGTCGCAACTAAAACTGGGAGGAAAATGCATTCGTCTGCCGTCCTCCTCACAAGGAACGTTCGCCACATAAGTGATTAGCGCCCTTGGTTTTCAACCAAGAGGCCTTGGGTTCGAGTCCCAGGAACTCTCAATTTTGTCCTCCTTCCTTCCTCGCAAAAAAGGGAAAGAAAATCAAAGACTTGGGAAGGCGTACAGAACAAGCTAGTGTACCAGTAAAGAGACGTTGCCGAGTTCTAGAAAAAAGAGAGACGTGCTCCTGTAGATGGTTCGAATCCAAAGCTAGACTATGACTATATATGGTGCTATGCTACTCTGCAAGTAATGAAACTGACATATCCAACGTTCGCTTCTCCTCTTCTCTACTTACTCTGCCTAGCATCAGAAGCTCTGGCCGCAGCAACCATGTCCACTGGCTGCTTGTCCACGTGCTCTTCAACAGGCAACAACCAGATATGCGCCAAGTCGCCACCCGTACCATGGCATGTGGGTCTCATCGCACCCCCGCCGGCACGCGCACCGCAGCCGATTGCTCATTGCAACCCGCTACCGTTGGTGTGGTGCCACTGCTGGAAATCACGCAGAGTCATCCGTCGCGTCTCAACCACAATCCTCAACCCTGGCCGAGTCTTCTACAAATGCCCGAATCATGAGGTAATAATATGTTTAAGTGTTGTTCTGCTGCTTTCAGTTGCTGATTTTTTTAATAGTTTGGTTGATGATCTTCCAATTTGATTCGTGCAGAAAAGGGAAGATTCGTGTGATTTGTATTTCTGGGAAGTCGCTGATGTGGGGTAATGCAACTACGCTGATTTGGTTAGCCAAGGAATCCCAATACTAGTAGGTTGGGGTGTTGGACAAGTAACTGAAGGAACGGCAGAAGTGGAAGATGCAGAGCAGAAGGTTAAAGATGCAGTTCCTCTGATCATGGCCAAGCAACAGCTGCTGAACAACCTTGACAGTAATGAGGAGATGAAAGAGCTTGTGAAGATAATGGGCAAAATCGATGTGCTCTGTAGGATGATTGTCTCTTTATTTGCAGTGTATGTAGCACTCGTGATGTATTCAGTGGCTATGACATGAGCACTTTGCTGAAACTAGTAATGAATAAAACCTGTGTAGTAGGCTGGACATAGTGTTGTGAACATCTAATGATTTATATTAACTGAAATCAGGGGGTATCCCCTTTTGCTCATAAATAAATAAATAGCAGAGGCCCTGTCGGGTCAGCTTTGTTCTCATTCGAAGACGTCGAGCAAATTGCAGTCCAACAGCAAACTATGTCATCAAATTCAAGTTTCACAGCCAAATATGAGTACAACTAAACAACAATGTCATCATGTTTTAGTTGTCATACAATCACCAAACACAAATCAGCGTACATAACAAGTGATGTTCCCACAACAAAATACTAAAAAACATGTTCATCAGGTTTCAGTTGTCATAGCAAACACAATTTCACATAGTAGATAAAAAACGTCTTCTGACAGGCAAATACGACAAAAGCAATGTAATCATCATCCGCAGCAGCAGCGTCAACATCTTCGCCATGTGTATCAGTCTGAATCGTAATTCCCCACGGTGTCATATTCTTCTTCGTCCTCAACGTCCTCGAATGTTGGCTTCTTCTTGATCAACTCTTGTATGTCCACAACACGACAGGCAATCTTTTCGCCGGTGTCATTGACGTGATGGTTCTCAAAGATATTAGGAACATCTGTGTTATCTTGTACATCAGGAGCAGTGTATGCATCATCTTCTTGTGCAACTTCATTAAACAAATTCCTCTGCTCAAACCTTTGTAATACTCTCCAGTCATCGCTATGTGCAAATGTGTCTTCCAAGAAAAATATCTGTGTTGCTTGATTTGCCAAAATAAAAGGCTCGTTGGTCTGGTACGCCGCCTTGACATTGATGGATTTGAAATATTCATCAGCTCTGGGTTTTGCGATCCTGGAAAACAGGTTATACCAACGACAGCACAACAGAACCACATACCGATGATCCTCGAAACTGGAGATATACTGCAACTGAACAATGTCTGTTATGTTAGCATACATTTCAATTGTCTCTTTGTCATACATATACGTGCTCATGATGGCACTATTTTGTGTCTTCCTGCCTTCGTCTCGTGCAAGGGTGTTGTAGTGCACATCTCCAAGAACGCAAGATTCATAATGTCTTACCCGAGTATCAGGACCCATTGCTAGTGAGTAAAGGGCATCATCAGCTGCCTGCCCATCCTCCCGCATCTTCTTAACCTAGTTAGAAAATAGACAAGCTGATCATCTTATGTACTCAATATATTAAAAAAACTGACAATGCAATTCAAAAGCTTATATGGCTCTTGAACCATTTCGCAAATCCTGCCATAACCAGTTTGTCAATGTTTCTTGGATTTTGCGGCAATAACTCCTTTTTGTAGATGCTGCACAACATAGTGATCGCGTCAAACATCTAAATATATAAGAATGTGCTGTAAGTTTAGTAGATTATGATGTATAAGCTGCAGTACTGCACTTACTTGATATAAGCTAGTATCTCAGGACAGTTATTCAACACATACCAAACCATTTTGTCCAAATCTTTAGGTTTGTCCTCTTGTCGACCCTTCCCTGTAACTCGAACAGAATAATCGAAAACATTGAGCCCGGGATTGTCTTCACCCACCTCTTTGCTAAGCTGATCAGCTGTTTCAATGTATTTTGAGCAGAATGTCAACGCTTCTGTAGCAATGTAGGCCTCTGCAATGGAACCCACGGGTCTAGCTCTGTTCCTAACATAGCCCTTGAAAGTGTCTAGCCGCCTTTCAATAGGGTACATCCAGCCATACTGTACTGGACCTCTAAGTAGTGCCTCATCAGGTAGATGAACAGCCAAATGCACCATCACATCAAAGAAGGCTGGAGGATATATCTTCTCAAGGTCGCATAGGATAGTTGGTATCTTGTCTCTAAGACGCTCCAAAGCATCTATCCTGATATTTCTACTGCAGAGTTCCCTGAAGAATTGTCCCAACTCTGCAACTACTCTGTATAAGTCAGGGCGGCCCAATCCTCTAAGGATAACAGGTAAAACCCTCTGAAGTAGGATGTGGCAGTCATGGGTTTTCAACCCTTGTACCTTGTTTCCATCTGCACTGACTCTCCTTTCAGGGTTGGAAGCAAATCCATGTGGGAATCTCACACATGACAGGACCTCGCAGAATTCTTTTCTTTTTACCTTGTCCAAGACGTACGCAGCTGGTGCCATATCCCGTGGGTTACCTTCATCTTGCACCTACAAATCCTTTCTGATACCCAGGTGTGTCAAATCAATCCTAGATTTTAAGGTATCTTTCGTCTTGCCTTCAATATTAAGAAGTGTGCCGATAATGCTGTCACATATATTTTTCTCGATGTGCATCACATCAAGATTATGCCGCAGATCCAAAATCTTTCCAATACTCCAATTCCCACAAAGTGGACCTGCAGGTAAACAATAATCTCTCTTCTGCCCTGCCACGCTTCCTTTTCCCGCTACCATTACCAGGATGGTTTCCTGGTGTAATATGCCTGACCTTCTCTAATTCCACTTGCAACTCATCGGCGGTGAGCCTCTTTGGCGCATCACGGTTTTCATGCTTTGCATTGAACACATGTCTTCAGTATTTTCTAGGATGCGGCTTGTCCTTGTCAAGGAAACATCAGTGTCTAATGTAACAGATCTTGCTAAGTATTGCGTATGACAGCGGATTCCTGTCACAGCGAACACATGCATTGTAACCATGTGTCATTCGCCCTGACATAGTGCCCAAAGCCGGATAATCATGGATGCACCAAATTATAACAGCACACAGAAAGAAATCAACTGGTGGGCTGCTATATAGGTCTCGAGTGAGAACACCCCTCCATAGTTGTTGAAGTTCCACCACAAGAGGCTCCATGAACAAATCAAAATCCTTTCCAAGACTTTTTGGACCTGGGATGAGCAAGGCCATCATGTAGTTTGATTCTTTGGTGCATACATTTGGAGGCATGTTGTAAGGGATAACAAGCACTGGCCACATGCTATATGTGGCGCTCTGGTGACCAAATGGGTTAAATCCATCTGAAGCTAAGCCAAGTCTAATGTTTCTCGGGTCAGTAGCAAACTTTTTGTGTTTATCATTGAAGCTTTTCCACTCACTACCATGAGATGGATGGCTCATTACATTTTGATCTCTGTACTCCTGGTTCCTAGAATGCCACAGTACATCATCTCTTGTTTCAGCATCATGAAACAACCTCTGCAATCTTGGTGTAATTGGAAAATGTCTCAGAACATTCTGAGGAATCCTCTTCACAGCATCTCCATCTTTCCATCTTGATGATTTGCATTTCAGGCATTCACTTAAGTTGGCATAATCCTTCCAGAACAGAACACAATTATTCTTACAAACATGGATCATATCATATCCAATTCCAACTTCACGAAGGAAATTCTTCGTTTTACTGTAGGTGTGCGGCAGCTCAGACGCATCTGGGAAAGATTTGCGAAAAGCAGCCAACATCGCATCGAATGATTTGTTGGTCATCCGCTCAGATGTTTTCACCTGAAGAAAGGTGACCATAGCTAAGAATACTGACAGCTTATTTCCTGGGGTGACATCCACGTTGCATTTTTTTCAACATGCGGGCCCACCGTTTTTCTTCTGCAGGTGAAAGTTCACGGAATGCACGAGCATTTCGTAGCATTGTTTCAATTTTGGTCAAACTCACTGGCTCCGCCACCACCACCTCCTCCTCCTCTTCCACCTAAGTATCAGGCAGATCAAGATGGCGATCTGCTGCTTCCACGTAGTGAATAACATTGACGTTCACAGTTTGACCATGATGAACCCACCTAGTATATGTGACCGACATCCCATACAAGTGTAGATGATTTTGCACAGTTGACTGGGGTCTTGTAACTGAATTCATACAACTGCTACACGGGCAGAGCACATCTGATTTTGGACCACCATACTCAGCTTTGATAAAGTTCATGAAGTTTTCAACCCTCTCGACATATGCAGCGGAGAATCTTTGAGAAGAAGTTATCCAAGTCCTGTCCATCTGTTAGACATACAAATTAGTTCTTCTACTAGATATTACAGGAAAAACATATATGTTTTTTTATGAAGTCCAGAAAAAAAATACCTAGGTCGATGTCTAAAGCTATGGCAAGATATTTGGACGAGCTGATCTAAGTAACGAAATATATGTAAAGCTAATTCAGCAAACAGATTTGAGTGCTAAATTATGGCAGGCCATTTCAACAGTCAATGAGGCCGAGCACACAGCCATCGAACTATCGAAGGCCATCACAGCAACAAGGATCGAGTATAAAACGGTGTAGAGCTATTTCACCTAACAGATTGGCTACTAGGCCATGGCAATCTACGTCACAATAAATATATGGCAGGATATTTTAGCAACTAATCGGCCTTGGCATGCCATCTCAGCTAAGCAGATTGAGTGCAGAACAGGGCAAGGAAGCTTCTTAAGCAGAGCATATTGACTGTAAACTACTTCGGCAAATAGTGAGATTAACAGCGTCTATCAGCTAACATTCAGCACTACACCGACATGAACGGGGCCTTAGTCTAGAATGCGTGTACTGTGGGAGAAGCTGACCGCCGTGCGTCTCCACACGAACGTCGTCAGCGGTGGCGGCGCTGACCGCTGTGCGCCTCCACAAGAACGTAGCCAGAGGTGGCGGCGCGGCTAGAGGACGGCAGTCTACGAGAGCGTACTATGGGAGCGAGAGGATCTCCGTGCGTCCCCTCGACGAAACGCGGCGCCGACGTATCGGCGCGGTGGGGAGGGCGGCTTTGGCGGAGCGAATGGAGTGCAGG
>NC_041391.1:520604103-520648574 GCF_002162155.2 Triticum dicoccoides
AGTGCAGGGGGACGGGGGGACGGGGGTTTGGGGAATATTATTGGCTAGTTGGCCGAAGGGCGGTTGAATCGGATTTGTGGGGAATTTTTGGGTAGGGGGGGGGGATTTTCGCGCGGTGGGCGGAGGGAGCTTGGCGCATGGTCGGTTTCTCCAAGTGCAGTCCCATGTGTCAGTGAAGAGGCAAGCCGAAGCACGTTCCATTTGCATGAGCCGTGTGCAGGACCAAACGTGTGTGGGGTGTAATGTGACCGCGACAAGAGTGCTGTGAGTGTACCGCCTTTTTTCCTTTTAAACTAGGTGCTTCGCCCCCTCAAAAAAAATGTGTTGCTTCGCACGATCCATCGATACTACTACTAGTAATCCAGTAATCCCGACTAAAACGGCGCGACCGGGTCTTTTCCCGCGTGATATGTTAGGAGGTTGGCTTAGTTGGTTTTTTTAGGACGAGTAATGCTACACCTACGTAATCCCAGTTACGTAATTAACGTAATGTGAAACATGTGAGCTGTTGATTGTAGATTGGGGGGAGGGAGGGGCCCACCACCATGAAAATCAGGGGAGGAGAGAGAGAGGCAATTTACGTTAACCCTTTCGTAGGTTCCCGTAGATGTAGAAAGATGTGAAATGCGTGAATGTGTAGTGGACGTACTATTGGAGTGCCTAAGATAAATTGTGTATGTATAGACCCTATGTGTTTATTTTACTTCGCATGTTAGATTTGTCTTGGTTCAATGAAAAGCAGAGTTGGTGATGATGGTGTGCCTGTCATCCTGCAATATAGGCCGTCCGATCTATATCTAACGGATAGGTAGGAAACTATGACAATTTACCCGCACTCCTCTCCACATTTGCAGATAAGGCTTTCCCTCGTTTATCCTTTTCTCCCACAAGATCTTGATCTTCCTTGCAGCGCACGGGCATCTTGCTAGTACTCCTACAATATACTCCCTCCGTTTCTTTTTACTCCGCATATAAGATTTGGTCAAAGTCAAACCACACAAAGTTTGACCAAATTTACATAAAAAATTATGAACATCTATAGTACTAAAAGTATAGAGTATGAAAATATGTTTCATGGTGCATGTGAATATATTGATTTCATATTATGAATGTTTATATTTTTTAATATAAAGTTAGTCAAACTCTATAATGCTTGACTTTGACCAAACCTTATATGCGGACTAAAAAGAGAGGGAGGGAGTACTATATTATTGTGAAAGTTCATATACACCGGCCGAGATTAATGCAAACACGGCAGATTTTCATTACATTTCGAACTTTTATAGGACAGAAAAATAAAAGAAACCCGACCCTAAACCTATTCTACGGCGGCGACCGACATCCTCCATCTGCGATCTCTATGCACGGGGGCGGAGTTCAAGACCCGTGAAGTGAAGGTGCGGTCTCCGGCGAGGAAGCGTAGAACACGGGATACGGACCGTCCAGTTGGCACACCATGCCCTGCTGCCTCCCATGCCCTACTCATCCTCGGAGGAGTCCCCAACCTCGGCGGTGCCGGACGTTGGACGGCGGCAAGTAGGACGCGTGGCTGATGGTGCTCCTGTCGTCGGCCGCCAGCATGGCCACCGCTTGTGCGGTCGCGTCCGCGTCCAGCTACGCCGCTATTGTGTCGCGAGAGGCGACTTGAGCGAGGGCGGCGACCTCAAGCTTCATCCCCGAAGACAAGCTCTCCCGCAGAGCGTTCGCACTTGCGGTCATGGCGGATGTGGTGCCAGGTAGGAGGACGATGCGCTATGGTGTGGAGGTTAGCTGGGCGTTGCCACTTTAAGTAGTGCATTCCGATGAGGACAAGCGTTCGGGTGCGTCATTAAGTCGCCAGAGTTTGTTCCTTGGGCACCGAGCCTCTTAATGACGACATACGAACGGACGGCATGAATGCGGGCAGCTGGCGCCGGCTGGGAACGCACCGCGCGAGGCGCGAGGGACGAGGGTTTTGGTGTGCCAGGGTAGTCAGCTGCGGTCGTGGCAACGTTGGAGATGCCCTTTGCTCACATGCGATCCCCGCATGTCATTGAAAAAGCAAGACAACCAGGCATGGTCTCGGGTCCTGAGGATGTAGTTGGCCGCGCTACACCACTTCGTGGACGCGTCGCGGCGCCCCGTGCATCCTCGACGAGCCGGGTGTTGGGGTGTGTTTGGATTGTGGCCAAAGTGCACCTTACCAAAATTTTGGTCATGACCCAAAGATTGGTCTTTGTTTGGATGGTTGCCATTTTTGGGCATGCCAATGAACTCTAGCCAACTCTAGTTCATTTTTCTTGCCAATGTCGGCCAAATCATGCGCAACCAATACCTCAACCAAAATTTTGGCTACCCAATGCTTTGATGGGGCAACCTTGGGCACAAACCAAACATACTGTTGGTCGTGCCACAACACTAACGCCACCCTCGGCACACTGAAACCGGCCGTGTCTAGCGACGATATGAGCGTGTCACTCACCTCGGTCACCGTGTCCAGAGGCGGTGCTGGAGCAGCGCCACGTTGTTGGCCCCAACGACCCACATGAACGGTTGTCGGTTGCGAGGAGGTTGTGGGACAGCTCCTCCATTGGACTAGACTGCGCTACGTCGTCCCGACGGGTGTGCCCCACATGTCGGTTTCCCTGTTTTCCCGGCCATATTCGAGTGAGTGCTCCGTGATGCACATTAGGCCTTTCACTATGTAGGCCAAGCGAGACAACTTATTGTTTATTTGAGCCGTCCAAGTATAATCATGTGGCGTTTGCTTATTTCTCATTCCTCTACAACCCTCTTCTCCATCGATCATGTCACCCTCCGGTCGAGTCCATCCTCCCGCATGCCTCATTTGAACATTCCGCCAAGTATCATTCGCATGTACCCACCCTAGTCCTCTTTCAATTGATCTCTGGACCCCGAGATGAAATCGAGAGAGAACGAGTGGGGGCACGTGATACCTAAGGCGATTCAAAATTTTGAACCGGTGATCATAGCATCCGCAAATCATATATAAAGGGTATTCAATGTTTGTTTCATTTTTGAACGTACAATATACTCCCTCCTCTCCTTTCTACTTTACATATAAGTTTTATGTGTAGTCAAAGTATCTCTACTTTGATCAAAAGGTATCAACATTCAACAACGCCCAATCAATATTGTTAGATTCATACGTACTCCTAGATTTGTACTTGAGATGGTTTCCAATTTGTTTTGAACCTCGTGAATGTGCTTGTTCTCGCGCATGCTCTTCCTACTAGGATTTCGCCACGTATAGCCAGTCCAATAGTAACTTTTTTAAGCTCCCTGTCCAATAGTACACGTGGAGTACTGACAACATCTATACTCCCTCCTTCCATTTATATAGGGCCTATGTGGAGGAGAGAGATGTGAAAAAGTAAGGGGAGTGAGCTCTCATGCAAGAGTGTTAGCTATATACGCTTTCTTAGTTAAATAGTACAATAAATATGAAGAAAGAGATAGAGAGGAGATGGAAAAAAGTACTAATACAATAGCCAACCTTATATATTTTTTGCGGGAAATAGCCAACCTTATAGCCCACACTACCGTATGAGTGCATATAAATAGATGATTGCTATAGATGACATAGCAGTCCCTCATAGCCATCGACTGGCTATATTATTAACCATGCTCTAATGCGTTTTTAAAACCGCATTTGACTATTCACAAGATTAATAGTACATGAGATGTATAATGTGAAAATTATATCATTGGAAACTCCTTTCACATACGAATTTGAGCGTATGCTTTGTGTAAGTTGCATGTCATATATTATTACTCTAACATTTGGTCAAAGTTAGCCTCGAAAAACGCATTAGGCCCTGTATAGTAAATGGAAGGAGGGAGTAGTAGTGGAAGTGGATCCTCTGACGTAGGTATCCCTGCCTTACCCTCCCTTTCGGTCACTTACTGGCGGACCCCATGCTTGCTAGGCCCCGCATGTCAGTTACTCAATGGGTTCGGCCACGTCAGGGGATCCTCATCCGTAGTATACTCCCTCTATTTTTATTTACTCCGCATAAAATGGAGGGAGTGGTAGTATAATAAATGATGCGGGCGGGGGAGGGGGAGGGACGTCGGTTTGCTCTCAACTGCGGTCCCACAAGCAAGCGAAAACGCAAGACGAAGCGCGTTCCATTCGGTGAGTGACGTGGAGGGTCCAGCGTGCCAGGCTGCAACACGAACGCGACAAGAGCGATGTACAGTCAAAACCGATTGACTGGTCATCACCGGAACCACTATTCACACCAGAACCTTCGCTACTCGGACTACGCCAGCCACTGCCCTAAAACCACACCTAATATCCAGCCCATTCCCCCACCTTTTGATCCCCTAGCCCGCATCAAGCGTCCCCTAGTTCGCCGGAAAGCCATGGTGCGCCGCAAGATCACTTACTACAAGATGCTGACGCCAGAGCGCCGTGCAGAAATCGCGGCGGTGTTCGGCGCCACAAACCTCCATTCCCAAGCTCGCTTTGCGGCGGGCCAATCCCCGAGTTCTCTAGAGCCAAGCTACGACGAGGAGGAAGCCGATCCAATGTTCATGGCGGAGGTCGCGATGCAGAAAGCCCCCGATGGGTATGAGATGATGGACGTCGACTTCGTGCCAGCGTCCGAGTCCCCCATGGTGCAGGCGGACCAACGGTTCAACATGGCGATACTAAAGGAGGATCGGGAGGCAGAGGCTCAACTCGACGCGGAGCGCGCGCATGCCGCTGCCATCGAGGCTCTCCTGCAGGTGGAACCGGATATTGTGGATGTGAACCGGGCGGCGGAGGCTCAACTTGAGGCGGAGCGCGCGGATGCCGCTGCCATCGAGGCCCTCCTGCAGGCGGAACCGGACATCCTGGACTTGAACCGGGCGGCAGAGGCTCGACTCAATGCAGAGTGCGCGGATGCCGCTCTCATCGACGCCCTCCTGCAGGTGGAACCGAACGTCCTGGACTTGAATCGGGCGGCGGAGGCTCGACTCGATAGGGAGCGCGCGGATGCCGCTGTCATCGAGGCCCTCCTACAAGCGGAACCGAACGTCCTCGACTTGAACCGGGCTATGCTCTCGTCCGTGCAGAGCGCCCTCACGCTCCGCTTGAACGAGTAGCTGGAGGCCGAGGACAACCACGGTGCGGAGACACACGTCGGCAGCTACGGCTGGTTCGCGCCGGCAGCCAAAGACGACGAGGCCGTCTCTTTTCCACGAGCAGTGATAGTTTTTCTGTATGTTGTTGTTTTTATGGATCTTTTGCTGTGTAAAAACATATATTTGTTATGCAAGTCACCTGACTTGGGCCAGTCTACCATTTTAGGCGGTTGGATGAATATCCTACGTCTCCTAACCCTTCTTTCCTTCTTCCTCACCTCTTCTTCTTCCCCAACAGACCATGGCACGGGCCGTACGGATACTCCCCAACATGCTTTTGGATAAACATACTCTATGAACGAAAATTATGTGTCAGCGATATGATGGCTGAGTTTGGTTTGTTCACATGCGACAACATGTGTCAGTGAGGGTGCGTTCCCTTGGTTGGGTTTGCGGCGTGCAGGAGCGACTGTGTGAGGGTGCGGTGCGACCGCGGCGTGCAGGAGCGACCGTGTGAAGGTGCGGTGCGACCGCGACAGCCGTGCGCAAGTGTACCTCCTTCTCATTTTGAAAACTTTAGGCAAGCTTGGCAAAAATGTGTGGCAAAGTTTGGCAATGCAAGGCCTAGACCCAAACAGGATAAGTACGTACGTACTAGGAGTACTAGTGTTAAAAAATAAAGGCGGGGTTTTCCTTCACGGGATTTAATCGATACAAATCCTCGTTTCACGTGTCAATTAATGCGTATTTTTTCTTCAAAGACCAAAGAGCTAAACATCTCACTCCTCATCGCTTGATTAACGCAGCGCCATGCAAACCAACCTTCTCACTTACGCATGCATGCAGGGGATATTAATGTCCTTGGTTGCTAGTACGAGGCAAACCCCATCAATTTTGCCTCGATTAGTGTTAGTGGCCTTTTGCAAATTGTAATTTTGATATACTGGCCTTGTGTACAAAAAATGGAGGCAGTGTTGGAAATATGCCCTAGAGGCAACAATAAAATGGTTATTATTATATTTCCTTGTTTATGATAATTGTTTATTATCCATGCTAGAATTGTATTGATAGGAAACTCAGATACATGTGTGGATACATAGACAACACCATGTCCCTAGTAAGCCTCTAGTTGACTAGCTCGTTGATCAATAGATGGTTACGGTTTCCTAACCATGGACATTGGATGTCGTTGATAACGGGATCACATCATTAGGAGAATGATGTGATGGACAAGACCCAATCCTAAGCCTAGCACAAGATCGTGTAGTTCGTATGCTAAAGCTTTTCTAAATGTCAAGTATCTATTCCTTAGACCATGAGATTGTGAACCTCCCGGATACCGTAGGAATGCTTTGGGTGTACCAAACGTCACAACGTAACTGGGTGGCTATAAAGGTGCACTACGGGTATCTCCGAAAGTGTCTATTGGGTTGGCACGAATGGAGACTGGGATTTGTCACTCCGTGTGACGGAGAGGTATCTCTGGGCCCACTCGGTAGGACATCATCATAATGTGCACAATGTGATCAAGGAGTTGATCGCGGGATGATGTGTTACGGAATGAGTAAAGAGACTTGCCAGTAACGAGATTGAACAAGGTATCGGGATACCGATGATCGAATCTCGGGCAAGTATCATACCCGTAGACAAAGGGAATTGTATACGGGATTGATTGAATCCTTGACATCGTGGTTCAACCGATGAGATCATCGTGGAACATGTGGGAGCCAACATGGGTATCCAGATCCCGCTGTTGGTTATTGGCCGGAGAGTTGTCTCGGTCATGTCTGCATGGTTCCCGAACCCGTAGGGTCTACACACTTAAGGTTCGATGACGCTAGGGTTATAGGGAACAGATATACGTGGTTACCGAATGTTGTTCGGAGTCCCGGATGAGATACCAGACGTCACAGGAGTTCTGGAATGGTCCGGAGGTAAATATTTATATATGGGAAGTCCTGTTTTGGTCACTGGAAAAGTTTCGGGTGCTATCTGTAACGTACCGGGACCACCGGGAGGGTCCCGGGGGTCCACCAGGTGGGGCCACCGGCCTCAGAGGGCTGCGTGGGCCAAGTGTGGGAGGGGACCAGCCCCAGGTGGGCTGGTGCGCCCCCACCAGGGCCCAAGGCGTAGAGAGAAGGGAAAAGGGGGAAACCCTAGGCTCATATGGGCCTAAGGCCCACCTAGTGGTGCGCCCCCCCTCTCTCCCCCTTGGCCGCCCCCCTAGATGGGATCTAGGGCTGGCCGCCACCCCTAGGGGTGGAAATCTAGATGGGGGTGCAGCCCCTCCCTTCCCCCTATATATAGTGGGGGTTTGGGGCTGCCATACACATGAGAACACCTCCCTCTTGGCGCAGCCCTACCCCTCTCCCTTCTCGTCTCTTGCGGTGCTTGGCGAAGCCCTGCTGGAGTGCCATGCTCCTCCACCACCACCACGCCATCGTGCTTCTGCTGGACGGAGTCTTCCCCAACCTCTCCCTCTCCCCTTGCTGGATCAAGGCACGGGAGACGTCATCGTGCTGCACGTGTGTTGAACGCGGAGGCGCCGTTGTTCGGCGCTTAGATCGGAATCAACCACGATCTGAATCGCTACGAGTACAACTCCTTCATCCGCGTTCTTGTAACGCTTCCGCTTAGCGATCTACAAGGGTATGTAGATGCACTCCCCTTTCCCTCGTTGCTAGATTACTCCATAGATTGATCTTGGTGATGCGTAGAAAATTTTAAATTTCTGCTACGATCCCCAATAGTGGCATCATGAGCTAGGTCTATGCGTAGTTTCTATGCACGAGTAGAACACAAGTTTTTGTGGGCGTTGATTTTGTTCAATATGCTTACCATTACTAGTCCAATCTTGTTTCGACGGTATTGTGGGATGAAGCGGCCCGGACCGACCTTACACGTACACTTACGTGAGACAGGTTCCACCTACTGACATGCACTTGTTGCATAAGGTGGCTAGCGGGTGCCAGTCTCTCCCACTTTAGTCAGATCGGATTCGATGAAAAGGGTCCTTATGAAGGGTAAATAGCAATTGGCATATCAAGTTGTGGCTTTTGCGTAGGTAAGAAACGTTCTTGCTAGAAACCCATAGCAGCCACGTAAAATATGCAAACAACAATTAGAGGACGTCTAACTTGTTTTTGCAGGGTATGCTATGTGATGTGATATGGCCAAAAGAATGTGATGAATGATATGTGATGTATGATATTGATCATGTTCTTGTAATAGGAATCACGACTTGCATGTTGATGAGTATGACAACTGGCAGGAGCCATAGGAGTTGTCTTAATTTATTGAATGACCTGCATGTCATTGAACAACGCCATGTAATTACTTTACTTTATTGCTAAACTGTTAGCCATAGTAGTAGAAGTAATAGTTGGCGAGACAACTTCATGGAGACACGATGATGGAGATCATGATGATGGAGATCATGGTGTAATGCCGGTGACGATGATGATCATGGAGCCCCGTAGATGGAGATCAAAAGGAGCAAAATGATATTGGCCATATCATGTCACTTTTTGATTGCATGTGATGTTTATCATATTTATGCATCTTATTTGCTTAGAACGACGGTAGTAAATAAGATGATCCCTCATTAAAATTCAAGAAAGTGTTCCCCCTAACTGTGCACGGTTGCGGAAGTTCATTGTTTCAAAGCACCACGTGATGATCGGGTGTGATAGATTCTAACGTTCACATACAACGGGTGTAAGCCAGATTTACACACGTGAAACACTTACGTTGACTTGACAAGCCTAGCATGTACAGACATGGCCTCGGAACACAAGAGACCGAAAGGTCGAGTATGAGTCGTATGGTAGAGATGATCAACATGAAGATGTTCACCGATGATGACTAGTCCGTCTCACGTGATGATCGGACATGGCCTAGTTGGCACGGATCATGTAATCACTTAGATGACTAGAGGGATGTCTATCTGAGTGGGATTTCATAAGATGAACTTAATTATCCTGAACATAGTCAAAAGGTTTTTGCAAATTATGTCATAGCTCGCGCTTTAGTTCTACTGTTTTAGATATGTTCCTAGAGAAAATTTAGTTGAAAGTTGATAGTAGCAATTATGTGGACTCGGTCCGAAAACTGAGGATTGTCCTCATTGCTGCGTAGAAGGCTTATGTCCTTAATGCACCGCTCGGTGTGCTGAACCTCGAACGTCGTTTGTGGATGTTGTGAACATTTGACATACACGTTTTGATAACTACGTGATAGTTCAATAATGTTAAACGGTTTAGAATTGAGGCATCGAAGACAATTTCAAAACGTCGCAGAACATATGAGATGTTTCGAGGGCTGAAATTGGGATTTCAGGCTCGTGCCCACGTCAAGAGGTATAAGACCTCCGACGATTTTCTTAGCCTGCAAACTAAGGGAGAAAAGCTCAATCGTTGAGCTTGTGCTCAGATTGTCTGAGTACAACAATCACTTGAATCGAGTGGGAGTTGATCTTCCAGATGCGATAGTGATGTTTCTCCGAAGTCATTGCCACCAAGTTGCTAGAGCTTCGTGATGAACTATAACATATCAGGGATAGATATGATGATCCTTGAAATATTTGCGATGTTTGACACCGTGAAAGTAGAAATCAAGAAGGAGCATCAATTGTTGATGGTTAATGAGACCACTAGTTTCAAGAAGGGCAAGGGAAAGAAGGGATACTTCATGAAACGACAAATCAGCTGCTGCTCTAGTGAAGAAACCCAAGGTTGAACCCAAACCCGAGACTAAGTGCTTCTGTAATAAGGGGAACGGTCACTGGAGCAGAATTACCCTAGATACTTGGTAGATAAGAAGGCAGGCAAGGTCGACAGAAGTATATTGGATATACATTATATTAATGTGTACTCTACTAGTACTCCTAGTAGCACCATGGTAATAGATACTGGTTCGGTTGCTAAGTGTTAGCACCTCGAAATAAAAGGCTACAGAATAAATGGAGACTAGCTAAAGGCGAGGTGACGATGTGTGTTGAAAGTATTTCCAAGGTAGATGTGATCAAACATCGCACGCTCCCTCTACCATCGGGATTGGTGTTAAACCTGAATAATTGTTATTTGGTGTTTGCGTTGAGCATAGACATGATTGGTTTATGGCTATCACAATACAGTTATTCATTTAAGGAGAATAATGGTTACTCTGTTTATTTGAATAATACCTTCAATGGTCTTGCACCTAAAATGAATGGTTTATTGAATCTCGATCGTAGTGATACATATGTTCATGCCAAAAGATATAAGATAGTAATGACAGTACCACCTACTTGTGGCACTGCCATGTAAGTCATATTGGTATAAAACGCATGAAGAAGCTCCATGTTGATGGATCTTTGGACTCACACGTTTTTGAAAAGATTGAGACATGCGAACCATGTCTATTGGTGTATACGCATGAAGAAACTCCATGCAGATGGATCATTTGGACTCACTTGATTCTAAATCACTTGAGATATGCAAATCATACCACATGGGCAAGATGACAGAAAAGCCTCGTTTCATTAAGATGGAACAAGAAAGCAACTTGTTGGAAGTAATGCATTTTGATGTGTGTTGTCCAATGAGTGCCGAGGCATGCAGTGGATATCATTATGTTCTTACTTCACAGTTGATTTGAGTAGATGCTGAGTATATTTACTTCATGAAACACAAGTCTGAATTATTGAAAGGTTCAAGTAATTTCATAGTGAAGTTGAAGATCTTTGTGACAAGAGGATAAAATGTCTATGATATGATCATAGAGATGAATATCTGAGTTGTGAGTTTGGTACACAATTAAGACATTTTGGAAATTGTTTCACAACTAACACCGCCTGGAACACCATAGTGTGATGGTGTGTCCAAACATAATAGTTGCACCCTATTGGATATGGTGCATGCCATGACGTCTCTTATCAAATTACCACAATTGTTCATGGGTTAGGCATTAGAGACAACTGCATCCACTTTAAATAGGGCACCACGTAATTCCGTTGAGATGACACCGTATGAACTATGGTTTAGAGAAACCTAAGCTGTTGTTTCTTGAATGTTTGGGGCTGCGACGCTTATGTGAAAAAGTTTCATCCTGATAAGCTCGAACCCAAAGCGGATAAATACATCTTCATAGGACACCCAAAACAGTTGGGTATACCTCCTATTTCAGATCCAGAAGCAAAAGTGATTGTTTCTAGAAACGGGTCCTTTCTCGAGGAAAGGTTTCTCTTGAAAGAATTGAGTGGGAGGATGGTGGAGACTTGATGAGGTTGTTGAACCATCACTTCAACTAGTGTGTAGCAGGGCACAAGAAGTTGTTCCTCTAGCACCTACACCAATTGAAGTGGAAGCTGATGATAGTGATCATGAAACTTCAGATCAAGTCACTACCGAACCTCGTAGGTCGACAAGGACGCGTACTGCTTCGGAGTGGTACGGTAATCCTGTCTTGGAGGTCATTTTGCTAGACAACAATGAACCTATGAGCTACGGAGAAGCGTTGGTGGGCCCGGATTCCAACGAATGGCTCGAGGCCATAAAATCCAAGAGAGGATCCATGTATGAAAACAAAGTGTAGACTTTGGCAGAACTACTCGATGGTCGTAAGGCTGTTGCGTACAGATGGATTTTAAAAGGAAGACGAACAATGATGGTAAGTGTCACCATTAAGAAAGCTCGACTTGTCGTTAAGTTTTCCGACAAGTTCAAGGAGTTGACTGCGATGAGACTTTCTCACTCGTAGCGATGCTAAAGAGTCTGTTGGAATTATATTAGCAGTTACTGCATTATTTATGAAATCTTGCAGATAGGATGTAAAAACATTATTTCCTCGACAATTTTCTTGAGGAAAGGTTGTATGTGATACAACTAGAAGGTTTTGTCAATCCTGAAAGATGCTAACAAGTATGCAAAGCTCCAGCAATCCTTCTAAGGATTGGAGTAAGCATCTCGGAATTGGAATATACACTTTGATGAAGACGATCAAAGATTTTGGATTTATACAAAGTTTATGAGAAACTTGTGTTTCCAAAGAAGTGAGTGGGAGCACTATAGAATATCTGATGAGTATATGTTGTTAACATATTGTTGATCAGAAATGCTATAGAATTTCTGGAAAGCATATAGGGTTGTTTGAAAGGTGTTTTAAAAAAACCTGGATTAAGCTACTTGAACATTGAACATCAAGACCTATAAGGATAGATCAAAAACGCTTAATAGTACTTTCAAATGAATACATACCGTGACAAGATTTTGAAGGAGTTCAAAATAGATCGGCAAAGAAGGAGTTCTTGGCAGTGTCATAAGGTGTGAGTATTGAGTAAGACTCAAGACCTGACCACGGCAGAAGAGAGAGAAAGGACGAAGGTCGTCCCCTATGCTTTAGACGTAGGCTCTACAATATGCTATGTTGTGTACCGCACCTGAAGTGTGCCTTGCCATGAGTCAGTCAAGGGGTACAAGAGTGATCCAGGAATGGTTCATAGGACAACGGTCAAAGTTATCCTTAGTAACTAGTGGACTAAGGAATTTTCTCGATTATGGAGGTGGTAAAAGAGTTCGTCATAAAGGGTTACGCGGATGCAAACTTTGACACTAATCTGGATTATTCTGAGTAGTAAACCAGATTCGTATAGTAGAACAGTTATTTGGAATAGCTCCAAATAGAGCGTGGTAGATGCATCTAGGAGATGACATAGAGATTTGCAAAGAACACACGGATCTGAAAGGTTCAGATCCATTGACTAATAACCTCTCTCACAAGCGAGATACGATCAAACCCCATGGGCGTTGATTCATTACAAGCACATAGTGATGTGAACTAGATTATTGACTCTAGTGCAAGTGGGAGACTGTTGGAAATATGCCCTAGAGGCAATAATAAAATGGCTATTATTATATTTCCTTGTTTATGATAATTGTTTATTATCCATGCTAGAATTGTATTGATAGGAAACTCAGATACATGTGTGGATACATAGACAACACCATGTCCCTAGTAAGCCTCTAGTTGACTAGCTCGTTGATCAATAGATGGTTACGTTTCCTAACCATGGACAATGGAAGTCGTTGATAACGGGATCACATCATTAGGAGAATGATGTGATGGACAAGACCAAATCCTAAGCCTAGCACAAGATCGTGTAGTTCGTATGCTAAAGCTTTTCTAAATGTCAAGTATCTTTTCCTTAGACCATGAGATTGTGCAACTCCCGGACACTGTAGGAATGCTTTGGGTGTACCAAACGTCACAATGTAACTGGGTGGCTATAAAGGTGCACTACGGGTATCTCCGAAAGTGTCTGTTGGGTTGGCATGAATCGAGACTGGGATTTGTCACTCCGTGTCACGGAGAGGTATCTCTGGGCCCACTCGGTAGGACATCATCACATTGTGCACAATGTGATCAAGGAGTTGATCGCGAGATGATGTGTTACGGAACAAGTAAAGAGACTTGCCGGTAACGAGATTGCACAAGGTATCGGGATATCGACGATCGAATCTCGGGCAAGTATCATACCAGTAGACAAAGGGAATTGTATACGGGATTGATTGAATCCTTGACATCGTGGTTCATCCGATGAGATTATCATGGAGCATGTGGGAGCCAACATGGGTATCCAGATCCCGCTGTTGGTTATTCGCCGGAGAGTTGTCTCGGTCATGTCTGCATGGTTCCCGAACCCGTAGGGTCTACACACTTAAGGTTCAATGATGCTAGGGTTATAGGGAACAGATATACGTGGTTACCGAATGTTGTTCGGAGTCCCGGATGAGATCCCGGACGTCACGAGGAGTTCCGGAATGGTCCGGAGGTAAAGATTTATATATGGGAAGTCCTGTTTTGGTCACCGGAAAAGTTTCAGGTGCTATCTGTAACGTACCGGGACCACCGGAAGGGTCCCGGGGGTCCACCAGGTGGGGCCACCGGCCCCATAGGGCCGCGTGGGCCAAGTGTGGGAGGGGAACAGCCCCAGGTGGGCTGGTGCGCCCCCCACCAGGGCCCAAAGCGAAGAGAGAAGGGAAAAGGGGGAAACCCTAGGCTCAGATGGGCCTAAGGCTCACCTAGTGGTGCGCCCCCCTCTCTCCCCCTTGGCCGCCCCCCTAGATGGGATCTAGGGCTGGCCGCCACCCCTAGGGGTGGAAACCTAGATGGGGGCGCAGCCCCTCCCTTCCCCCTATATATAGTGGGGGTTTGGGGCTGCCATACACATGAGAACACCTCCTGTTGGCGCAGCCCTACCCCTCTCCCTCCTCGTCTCTTGCGGTGCTTGGCGAAGCCCTGCTGGAGTTCCACGCTCCTCCACCACCACCACGCCATCGTGCTTCTGCTGGATGGAGTCTTACCCAACCTCTCCCTCTCCCCTTGCTGGATCAAGGCACGGGAGACGTCATCGGGCTGCACGTGTGTTGAACGTGGAGGCGCCGTTGTTCGGCGCTTAGATCAGAATCAACCGCGATCTGAATCGCTACAAGTACGACTCCTTCATCCGCGTTCTTGTAATGCTTCCGCTTAGCGATCTACAAGGGTATGTAGATGCACTCCCCTTTCCCTCGTTGCTTGATTACTCCATAGATTGATCTTGGTGATGCGTAGAAAATTTTAAATTTCTGCTATGATCCCCAACAGGTAGTAACTATATTTGACTTCCTTCCCCATTGCGTTGACGTCGACGATATCTTTTTTTTGTGGTTTGGCAAAGTGCATTCGACGGAGAACGCCATTGAGGGAGACCACGGTAAGTCGTTCACAAGTGCCGCCTGCAAGCCGAGACAACCGCCTTATTTGCATCCAGGAAGTCCGTTGAACCAAAGGACTAGTACTACTAGGAGTACACAATAGCGTCGTCCGTCCAGCATGCGGTGAGATGGTTTCTTGAAGAAGACGATAGCGGAGTCAGCGAAGAGTGAAATGATGGTTGCTTCGTCCGTGCTTTTGTGATTTGACGCCTCACTGCTTTGTGATTTGTGATAGAAGGGACAGGGGAGTAGACTCTGTGCTCTATACTGTACTACATGCGTCCAAGCATGGGAGAAAGAGGAGAGACGTTGCATTTTTCTATTCCTTCAATCAAACAATCAGGGAGCTTCGGTTCCATCTTTTTGGCTTTGGCAACACCGTCCACAATGGTTCCCACGATGCCAAAAGCTATTTTCACATTTGGCTACACATTATGGATGGCCTTAACCGTACCACTTGGTTTTGCTCCTGTGTGCTATCTATACAAATCTCAATTATATTGATCTAAAAAATTATAGAAACAAGATTAGTAAAAAGGAGGTGATTTTGCCGCGCGGATGGTGGGGGAGGTTTCTTATTTTCAGAGGACGTTGTCCTGGCGGTTTGCTAACATGCAGTCCCACGTGTCAGTGCTTTACCAAGCCGATCCGCGTCCCACATGAGGCAGAACAACGGCAGAAGCAACACGTGGTTAAGTTGAAGAAGATGAGGGAGAAGCGAATTCAGCAACGAGTGAAATGATGGTTGCTTCGTCCCTCCAACTTCTTTTTTTAGCATTATTACTTCGTCCCTCCAACTTAACTGCGGGAAAGATGCAGCTTTGTGATTTGACGCCTCATTGCTCATTACTAGGCCGGCGCCATGACTGGGGTGCTTCACCCCGGATGCTTTGCACTGTATTCCGGTATGGCACGTGGACCCGGTAGCTTGATGTCCCACATGTCGGCGAAAGGGACTAAAAGATTTACAAAAGCGAGCGCTCCACTCTTACGATGGAGGATTACACGACACGACGGCCCAGTGAACTGCCACTTGTACTGTATAGTACTATAGTTTTGCTGTTTCGCACGATCCATCGATACAAACCCGATTAAATAGGAAAGGGTGGGATTTTTCCCGCGCGGTAGATGATACTGGCCATACATTTCAAAGGCAATTTTAATGTATGCAAACTGAATAATTAAGTAACAATATGATATCCAGTAAAACTAAAAACACATATGATTTATTGTGTTAGAGTGTAGTAGTAGTGTTGTATTGCATAGTTGTTAGATGTAACATGCGAGAACGTGTAGATATGTAGTTTTGGAGGGCCTACAGAGAGAAAAGCGTAATACGGTCACCGAACTTCAGAATAAGTTGATTACAGTCACTATATACGTTTTGCGGTGATTATACAGTCACTTGCTCACGGTTCAGCATCGGATTGCACTCTGTTGACCGGCCAAATGTTCTGCGTGGCACCATGTTGACTAGTTAAATTGACCACGTTCCTTGTGGGTCCTACCCGTCAGTTCGCATAGGGAATAGGTCAGATAAACACAAATTTATGCAGGCGCGACAATACTCCAACCCGTGCGCAGGAATCACATGGTTGTGTATGTGTCTGCCAGGGCATGATGTGTGCGCATGCACGTGTAGGTTGAGCACTTGAGCGTGAGAGTGTGTGTTGGTCGTGTGGTGTACTGGTGTGTGCATGCATGCGTGCGTGTGAGTGTTGCGTGCGTGCGTGGCTGCATGTGTACGTGTGAGCGTTGCGTGCGTGCGTGGGTGCATGTGTGTGTGTGTGAGTGTTGCGTGCATGCAGTTTGTGTGCATGCGTGCGTGTGTGTATAATCACCACACCAGCTCCTGTGTGTTAAAACAGAAGGCTCAACATACCAATACAAGGCCACCTTGTCCGTTGTGCCCGCGGTCATGACTTCGAACCACTGTCCAAATATTTTTTTTGTCATTTGTTTTCATTCTTACTAGCAAGCTGCCCGTGCATTACACGTAACATCAAGATGCATTTGTATGAATACTTTATCTTGTGAGAGAAAATGATGAACGAGGGAAGGTCTTATTTGCAAATGTGGAGAGGTGTGTGGGTACCTTTTTGCAAAATTGCCATAGTTTCTTTCCTATCCGTCAGATATAAATCGGACGGCCTATATTGCAGGATGGCAGGCACACCATCATCACCAGCTCTGTTTTTTATAAGAGTGTATTTTATAAGAGTGTAGATGTATAGTAGATACAAGCCGGCAGGTGGGCATGATGGTAGTGAGATAATGTGATGCAACACTAGAGGTGCCACGTGGAGCGTTTAACTGGTCAACTAGTCATGTCATGAGCAAATACAGAGTTGTACGATGAGCCCGTGACTGTATAATAACCACTAAACATAAATGGTGACCGTAATGAGTGGATTCTGAAGTCCAATGTACGTATCGTGCTTTTTCTTCAAATATAATGATCGTCATTGCATATATCGCGAGAGAAAGATGAAACATGCGTGAATTTTCTGGGGTCTTACTTTTAGAGGACCTGGAGATAGTTTTGTGTGCATACATGAAAGGGGCGTACAGGGAGGTATGCGATGGAGAGAGAGAGATGCTCTTCGTTTCTCTTTATTATGACTAACTTTGTATATAGTATAAAAATATACAAATTCACAATGCGGAATAAATATCATTGTGGGCACCATGCAATGCAAATTAGCGTTCGTACTCCTCCATATAACTTTGTAATGTTGTATATATGTAAAAACTCTAAAATAATTTTTTGGCCACACTTTATTCAAAAGGAATGTTGTATGCGAAATAAACATGAAGAGAGGGCTTTTTAGATCAATGGGGTACATGATGTAACATTTGTGAATGTGTAGTTGATGTATTTGGCGGGGCCTAGAGAGGTATGTGTGTGTATTACGTATTCGAGAGAGGCATGTATAGAGGGGTCAACGGGGGGGCGTGGGAGAGATAGCACGAGAAATGAGAGTGGTTTAGAGAGAGAGAGAGACGAATATGACATCACGACGAGAGATTCCATTCCCTTGAGTGTGTATATGCAAGGGGGGAATACAGGCACCAGGAGAATTTGTGTGTGTGTGTGTGTGGTGTTTGTCTTGATATGTGTGTGTGAGAAGATAATGAGACGTGGGGGCAGAGGGTGTGTCACCGCGTGAGGTCCGGTGGATCGTGGTGAGGCCCTTCGTTCGGTTCCGTCCTGCGCCACATTGGTCGGCCCGTGACGCATTTAGGAAGACCCATGGATGACTAGTCGTACAAGACAAAGATAGTAGAATTGTGAAGGACTCTGTGTCCACTGACAAAGCCGGCTAGGATTTGTAACCCTAGGTTCTCGGAATAAGGTAACCCCTTTATCTCTGATATTACTATTCATCAAACCTAACTTTAAGGGGCATCCTACAGAATGCTCTACTAGAATCATACCCGTCGATTAGGAAGAGAGGTGTGAGACAATGCGTGAGAGATAGGCCTAAAGATAATGCGCGTACATGAGACACGTAGGCAGGTACATGTATATAGAAAGGGCCGATGGGGATTGTGCGTGTGTATTCTTGCGAGAGGAAGAGTGCTTCTGATAAAGGTTAGTGAAAACAGTTGTAAATGGTTACGAGAGGGAGGGAGGGTTATATCTAGAGCATGTGTGCGAGAAAGACACCTCGGGAGAGAGTGTGTGAGCATGTGTGAGAGACCACCGATGGAGAGTGAAACTACACGTAAAAGACTGCTGTACACATTGATTAAAGATATAAATTGTATCCAAATATTAGGATGGGATCATGGTATTTGCAATTCACGTAAGGAGCGGTCATTGATCCATCAGACATCTAGGTTCTATCGAATTTGAGCATGTCTATGTTATTATTCGACACAATTGATCCACATAGTTAGTATTTTGAACTCCACACAATGCATCGCTTTAGCAATCGAATATAAATGTGAGTATAGTTCATGTTGTGTGTGTAAAGCACATTATACATACGAAAGTTACACAATGAACATTATAAATAGCTACCTATGAACTAGCATATATTTGAATTCAACTTAAGGTGGTTTAAAAAAATCGAATTCAACATGAAGTCCATTCAATTATTTGAATTTGATATCATGGCATTTGTAAATCATACCTAAATTATAGGGCACCAATCTTTGCTCTGATTTTGTACATAATAGAATATGTAGGCGTGTACAAAATAGATTCAAATTTAGCTCCACCATTCCAGAATAATCATAGTTATAGGATTTTCAAGTGTCAAAATTTCAAAAAGAAGCGGATAATTTAATGAGGTTTTCAAACATACAAGGTCAAATATAACGTTGTCTATTTAGGTCAATCCTCATAGTTCAAGAGTACTCTAAACGTGAATGCTTGTGTTTCAAAATTTTGAATGAAGCGCCAAAAGAGCCTCTACTCGCCCGAAACCGCGTGAGGCCAATGTTTGGTAGTACAAGGAAATTACTTTTCTAATAACTCCGACCTGTGAAACCTACCGGCCCGATGTCCAAAGGTCTAAACCGGGGTAGGTTTGTAGCTTCATCTAGACGCCATGCAACTGCCTCCGAAAAACATTCATACACAATGGCCGCCTAAGCACACATGCGCGTGACCGAAATCGCTCCCGCCCACTATTTGGGACACCTGGAATTACCATCCTACCCCCGACCTGCAGTAGGTCCGAAATTTAAGAGGGGGCAAAGTTTGTACTTTCCCCAAATTTCAAACAAGCATGTCCCATCTTCTGTTCAAAAAAGCCAAAAACAAGCGCGTCCCAGACCGAAACATGGTTTCCCCCAGCCGTCCGATTCACCATTCGTACTCCGTGGGCGCCAAAACTACCTCTCCACCAGCCGCGAAACCCCGGCGTCCTCCGTCCGCCACCCCATCCCGCCCATCAACCGCCGCCCTCCTCCATCACGCCAGAGCCGATACCCTGACGTCGTTGTCCACCGCAACGCCCTCCACGGCTAGTAGGTGAAGCCGAGGCCGAGCTGTCCGTACCCGAACCAGTTCAACCACACCGTCCCGCGCCTCACCGCTGCCGCTCCAACTTCGCCACCGTCCACCGCACCGGAGCTGTTCCTGCTATGCCGTCCTTCGCCTCCTCGGATCTGCTTCCCCTCCGCCGATATATGTCCATGGCAACACAGTCAACAATTTGGCCATGGGTTTGTCCAAGGATCCACGGCTCTCCAAAACATCGGTTCCCCCGGCAAAAACAAGAAGATCGCAGCGACATATCGACACCACACTGGCAACCGATAAAGGTACTCCTCTTCCCTTATTCGTGCAAATCTTACGTGTCTGCTTGCACGGTATTCATCCCACATAAGACACTAGTTGACCACTTCTTCTTCATACTAGATGTTCCTAGTAACTCGTGATGCACAAGGTTTCTCCTCATATACTATTTCACCTTAGCTAGAGGTCCATCGCGCCCCTGAATTTCAATTTCTGGCCAGTTGATTCCCAATTAACGGAAGCATTCCCCGGTGTAACAGGCGCTCGCCTGTTACATCGGGGAAGCAGCGCCTTGGTGTTTATCTTAGGGGCGTGTGCGGCCTAGAGCTACTGGCACCTGATCGGGAGGTCGGCCGGGATTAAAGGGATGGCCTGGGGGTGCTACCAAGCACGGCAGTGGTGTGAGGTCGATGGGAGGGCGGGGCGGCGGAGGCAGGGGTCTGGGACGGTGGTCGCTGGCGGTTCGAGAAAGATCATCAACAGTGACTGGCGGGAGGTAGACGAAGGCCATCTGCCCGTTCCTTAAAGATCGGATGGTTCATAAAAAATCGACTGACCTATTTATTTTCAGTCAGTTGTTATCTTAGATATGACCACATGTGGTGGTGTGCTGGAGGAGTACCTGCATTTCCTGTGCTCATATATTACAAAATCATACGGAGTAGAATCTAATTTTGTTTGCCATGCAATGTTGTAGATCTATCATATGTCTCCTGTCATTTATTTTTCAGCCACCTGTTATCTGCTACTTTTATAGTGCACTAGTTCTGCACACACTTCACCCATACTCTCACTATTGTGTTTTTATGCAAGGGTATTTTAGAGTTTTCCTTGAGAGAAGAAAAAAAGATAAGAGAGAAGTTGAGCCAGCTTTCTTCCTGGTTAGGCACGACACGTTACAGCGCTATAAAGGGTGTAGTGTCAGCAGATGGAGACGGTAAACGTAGCTCTGGAGTTGATGACCTCGCTCGCAATGAACCACCATCCCAGGTGCTTGCTTTAACTTTGCGGTGTCATATGTGGTTGCATGTTCCATATGGTGTCTAGCTTGTATTTGAAAGGCCGAAGTCGGTCTTTGGGGCTGTTTGGTTCTAGGCCTAGCATTGCCACACTTTGCCACATCTTTTTTGCCAAGCTTGCCTAAGGTTAGTTCATCAAAATGAAAGCCACAAGTTGTCAAGCCTAAGGGAATATTGCCACATTTTTTGTGTGTATGCCATGTGGGGTCTAAGTGTGGCTTGCCTAAGATGTGGCTTGAGAAAAACACTCACCTAAGTTAGTCAAACTTGCCTAGCTTTAGGTGTGGCAACATTTGGCAAAGTTAGTCACAAACCAAACAACCCCTTTATTAAGATAAGGAAAGATATTTTTTTACATGAACCACCATCCCGTGAGCACCAGAAGACAAATAGCTAGTCAGGGCACTGGCCGAGCCAGTGACAAGCCCAACAAAGATAGGCATCACCTGGAAGCCAACTAAAAAGCTGCGATGGTGGCGAAGGAGCCCGCCTCCCACCAGGCTCTCAGGTCCTAGATGATCATGCTCACCACTCCAGCCGGATGTCTAGCTTGTATTGCTTCCAATTTGGTTAAATTGCATCTGCTTAGCTTACACATTATACCTTTGAATATGACACGCCTTTCTGTTTTTGGTACATACTAGTATATCTGTGTATTAACCATGTTCTTACATCAAACTAATGTTCTTGTGTATCCCTCATCAATCACTTATGATGAGGCAGGCAGGCAAGGGGACTACTCCTCATTTAAAGAATACAGCGTCAGCCTCCCGACATGATTCTCAAGAAACAGAAATGCTAGATGAATATAGTGAACGTAGCTCTGTAGTTGATTACAGTATTTCCCCTACACTAGCATCGCAGCTGCTTGCTCTAACTTGGCAGCGTGATATGTGGTTGCATGTTGCATATGGTGTCTAGATTGTAATTCTTCCAATCTTGTTAAACTGCATGTGCTAGTCTGCTTAGCTTATACATTATACCTGTTAATGTGACATGTCTTCCTGTATTTAGTACATAGTACATCCGTCTATTAAGCATGTCCTTACATAAAACTATTGTTTTTTTATCTCGCATCAATCAATATGATGAGACACCTTTAGTATATGCAGTGCGATATTAGTTGCATCTTTCATATGATTTATAGCATGCGCTGCTTCTAATTTGTTGAAATTCCATTTATGATGGGACGCTTTTAACTTGGCAGAGTCATATTGGTTGCATCTTTCATGTGGTGTCTAGCTTGCATTGCTTCTTATTTGTTGGAATGGTTTCTGCTTAGTTTACACAAACAGTTGTGAACATGCCATGTCGTCCTGTTTTTCGTACATATTCCATCCTGGTATCATGTGTTTGCATTACATCAAAGTAGTGATTGTCAGTATCATGCATGAATGAGTCCTGAAGAGAAAATTTTATTTCTTTTTCTTGTCGGTTTTACTTGACAATTCAAAATCAATAAAGCGGAAGGAAGTTAGCAAGGCAGCGGATAAAGGTGCTCCTTCCGAACGGAGGGCCTCTACAGTTTCTATTCCTCCACGCCCCTAAGATGATTTCCAAGACAACACATGCATAGACACTCAACAAAGCCGTGTTTATGATGAGCACGTCTCCCCTAGTGCACCATCACGGGTGCTCCCTCTAACTTGGCACTGTTATATGTGGTTGCATGTTATGTGTGATGTCTAGCTTGTATTGCTTCTAATTTTGTTGAATTCCATCTGCTTACTTTACACATTATACTTGAATAAGACACGTGTTCCTGTTTCTAGAACATACAATATCTGTCTATCACATCATGTTCTTACATCAAATTACTACTGTTGTGTAACCTGCAACAATCACTTATCATAAGACACATTTGACTTCGGAGTGTGATATAGGTTACATCTCGCATTCTTTTCTAGCTTTTACTACTAATTTTTTGAAATGGCACTTATGACGAGACAGTTTTAACTTGGTAGAGTGATATTCGTTGCATCTTTCATATGGTGTCTAGCTTTCATTGCTTCTAATTCGTTGAAATGTCTTCTCCTTAGTTTACACATCATAAGCTGTGAATATGCAATGGCACTAATGACGAGAGACCTCTAACATGGTAGTGTGATGTTGTTTGCATCTTGCATATGCTTTATTTCTTGTACTGCTTCACATTTGTTTAAACGCCATTTATGATGAGACACTGTTAACTTGGCAGAGCAATATTTGTAGCATCTTTCATATGGTGTCTACCTTCCATTGCATTGCTTCTAATTTGGTGAAATGTCTTCTTCTTACTTTACACATCATAGTTCTGGTTATCTCTTTCGTCCTATTTTTCATACATATTACATCCTCCTATCATGTGGTTTTCTAACATCAAAGTTCAGTTCGTCTGCATCACGCACCAATTTTTTTCTGAAGAACTAAATTGTTATTCGTTTTTCTTGTCGGCTTGACTTAACATGGCGCAGAGAAAGAGGAAGAAACACAGAATGGCAGGGAATGAGAAGCGGATGAATCCTGCAGATTCTGCTAGTACTGATGGTTCAATAGAAGGTCAAAGTCCAGCGGAAAATTCTACAAACACGGCATCCCATGCTACATGAGCTGCAAAAAAGCCAAACAGAAACAAATAGCTGCCACCAAACAAGCAGAGACAGCCCTAGTTCTTGCAACACCTACCACAGTAGTACCAGCTGCACGACTTACTCATGCATCAACTGAGCTAGCAGCACGTTCCCAAGCTCCCTTGCCACCTAACACTACTTCCCAAGCACTCTTGACACAAGACGAGTTGGCAATATCAGATGAACCTTGTGAGCTTCAACAACAAGAAGGTAGTTGCTAGAGTCAAGTTACAGTTGCATGCTTCTTTATATGTAGTCTCACAGTTTGATGTACACTAACACTTCCTATGTTCGTTGTTGGACTAGCACCTAAGCGTAAGAGGAAACAAACATCAGGGATAATGCTCGATAGGTTAACTAAATCTAGAGGAGGAAGAATGGAGATCCGTTTTGAGGCGGGTTTAAAAAGGCTACGTGATGCTACAGAGTCAACCAAGTTAGTATCAGAGGCAGCGGTTGCCGTTAGGTGTCATGTACGTATCCTCCCAACATGGATTCAGTATAGGAATGACAAAGACGAAACCCAGTTCAACACCTTCCTCGACCATTTATCTGTAAGTATGGTTATGTATGGAAACTAGTAATATCGTCTTGCTCTGTCCCATACTTTCTAGGTGGCTGATAATGAGACTCCCATAATTTTCAACAGATGAGGTTCAAGTTGGATGGCCAAGATGATGCAACCAGACAAGCTTGGACCCATGTTTTCAAGTCTGCTCCGCGACAGTATCGGTATAACTTGAGGAAAACTCACTTTGAAGGCAAGGCTAATAGTGAACTTTCCCAAACATCTCCAATGGAAAATATATCAGATGAAGACTGGAGGGGCCTTGTTAAACACTGGTCTGATCCGAAGTATCAGGTACATTATATATATATATATATATATATATATATATATATATATGTGTGTGTGTGTGTGTGTGTGTGTGTGTGTGTGTGTGTGATCAAATCACATGTTGAAGTCCTATTTACGCATGTGTCACACAAATCTATCTTCTTGTAGGTGAACTGTTCAAAGAACAAGGCCAACCGTACGAAAGTGAAATTCCAGCAGACGACAGGATCTCGTAGCTATATTGCACACTGCGAGGCTCTTGTAATTAGCTGTTGTTTCACTCTTTTCGTTGTACCATATTATCAGATCTATATTGACTTGTTCGAAATACACAGGAAAGCCCGCAAGGACCAAAAAGTACCTGAACCAAATGCTATGGAAATCTTCAAGGACTGTCACACCAGCAAGAAGAAGGGCATGACTACACCAGTCAAAGCCGCTGTTGTAAGTCCTTAATCCTCATGCCTTTTAACTACTACTTACTCTGACTTGTGCCTTGAACTGCATGGTTTGCAGCCAATGTCTATTACTCTTTTCAATTTTATACATAATTGTCTTAGTGTATCATTGCACCTTACAAGGTTTAAAAGAGAGGAGTGATGTTCCTTTGATCTTGACCCGTAATCTAGTTCCGTGCTAGACTTGCCCACACAACGTTACAATTGCCTGTTTGTTTGTTCTCAGTTGTTTTGTGATATGAATGATGTCATACTATGCTTACCGTATTATAAACTTTGTCTCTTTATCCTTAGCCCTCAATACAATGTGAAGAAATAGACAATACATTAGCGATGGTACATGGTCATATGTTTGGAACCTGGTTTTATTATGTACTTTGCAATAAAATACAACTAATATTTTACATGGGTTCACTAGAATAAGTTCTGTATATAGACCAAAGCTATTTTGTTTGGTTTTGCTGCCTCCTTAATATCTTCTGTTCTGGTACTACTAATGTAAAACCTCAACTTTTCAGCGAGCTATGGAAAAAATGATGGAACCGCCACCTTCTGAAGGTGCCGAGGCAACTATAACCGCAATGTCAGCTCTTGCTGTAGTGGGTCAGTACCTGTCCACTAACAATGCCAAAAGCACATTCCTATGTAATACTGGGTTGGTTGTTAAGACAATATCATCCAAACTGCCTCATGATCAAGATATGCAAGCTTAAAGCAATGTTGTATCTGCGCTCCAGACACAAGTCCATTCCCTAAAAGAGACCCTTTGTGAAACAAGGAGATACATTGTTCGATGTCGTCAAGATATGCATGGTTTTGAAACCAGACTATCAGACATTTTCTATGTTGTTCGGGAGCCTAGGGGAAATTAAGGCGAGGGTTATGGTGCTCCATCGGACAATACAGCATGAAAACGTAAGAGTCAGGTCAAATGAACTGAGCTTCTGAACTTCTGGTGGTGCATTTATCTGCTAGACTGTTAAGTTTTATGCCAACCTTCCTTCTGTTATATAGTTGTAATTTTTTTTGGTGCGATACAAAATTTATTCTTAATGTGCAGCCACCGGCTGAAGAAAACAGCAAGCCATTTTTGTATAGTGCAGGGTGTTTCCTATATCTGCACTGGTGGCGATCTTTTATGCCGAGTGGATGTAATATGTGCAATCGCCTTAATAGCGTAGCGTTAGTTTCGGCCTTATTTATTTCCTGGCCTTCTTTTTCCCTAGTTTGCTAGTGGCCGCGACAACCATGGGCCATATATGGGCCGTAGGATCCATGGGTCTCCTACGGGCCATAGGATCCATGGGTCTCCTACGGGCCGTCAATAAATGGGCCTCCAACAGGGCCGTAGAATCGGTGGGCCTTGGGCCGTCGGATAAATGGGTCTACATGGGCCGTAAACGGGCGTAATTGGTATCGGCCCAGCACGGTAACGGGCCATTAACAGGCCATAGGGAAGCAAAGTCTTAATTCTGTCACAGGCATAACAGGTCGTTAATGGGCCAGAATATAGGACGGGCTGGAAACGGCACAACGGGTTAACAGGCCGACTCTTGCCATGGGCCGAATTTGACCCATTAGGGTAACAGGCCAGTAACGGGCCGACTCTTGCCATGGGCCAAATTTGGCCCATTAGGGGAACAGGCCAGTAACGGGCCGGAAGTAATCGAGGGCCGAAAAGGAGCCCAAGAACGTATGGGCCGTCAATAGGCCGAAAGCTAACACGGGCTGAAAACGGCCCATGTAAATCACGGGCCATTAACGGGTACAAAGAAAATTATTGTTCATTATGAGCTAGAGTCAATGTGGGCCTGTAAAGGGCCAAAAGATACGAAGGCCTCATATGGGACGAAAGACGTCGTGGGCCATACATGGGCCAAAAGTGAAATGGGTTGGTGTTATATTCGACGGCCCACATGACGTTGTTGGGCCGATTTCCTTTAGGGCCTAATGGGCCGTGAGTTACCGGGCCGTAAAATGGGCTATTTGCGAAGAGACCGTTAACAGGCTTTTCATGGGCCAGCCCGTTAACTTTTGACCAAGTCAAACGAGCCGGCTTTGTAAGCTAAATGGGCCAGTGGTGGGCCGTGGCATGTGTCGACATATCATAGGCGCCTATCTGACCCACTGACGAGCTGACACGTGTTTCGTCTGGCCAATAAGAATTTTACATGTGGAAATTTTCCATTGGTCGGGGCTGTTAACGGGTTATCGGATCCAAAACCCGACCCAATAGCTTAACGGCGTTCCGTTATGGTGGATGCCATGTGTCGGTCACCCTTGACGAAAGCACTTCTGTGACGCGTGATTTATCATCATGGAAGTGGACACTTTCGTGATGGTAATTTTAGTAATGTCGTGGAACACTTCTACGACAGCACAGGTATGACTATCTTGATTCTGTCATAAAATCGTCATGGATGTACATGCATGACAGAAAACGCGACCTACTGTGACAAACACATATCATCACGGAAGTGTATTTTTTTGTAGTGTCGGGAGGTGGAAGAATGAGCTGAAAGCAAAGTTTGTCGACAAAAAAAAGACACCAGAATTCGTCGGCCGATTTGAGAAGCTTAGAGATCAATGGGACGCATTTATGGCCAACAAGACATCGAATAGGATTAAGAAAATGTCAGTGATAAACAAGATAAATGCTGCAAAGAAGGAGCACCACCATCGCATGGGGTCAGGTGGCTACCTCAAAGCCCGACCGTTGTGGGCCAAGGCTGAGAATGACCTGCTTGATAAAGGGGTCGAACCAGAGATATTGAACTGGCCAGACCGTTGCCGGACTTGGTTCTTCGGGGTTGGCAGAACCTTGGACCCTGTAACAGGGAAGTGCGTTTGGACGAGGGAGCAACTGCGAATACCCCTCATGAAGCTTCAACACTATATTAACGCAGCGCAGGAAGGGACGTTTGTTCCAGACAGAGAGAAGGACGAGCTCACAATGGCCCTCGGGAATCCTGAGCACCCTGGACAGACACGAGGCACGCCAGGCTCCATTTCGAGGAAGGCTGGGTTTCTGGACGCAGGCGGTTACAAATTCCAAGAGAGGAGGAGGAAGGTGGAGCAGAGCGAACTGCAGGAGCTGCACGCAAGGGTACAGAAGCTAGAGGAACGAGATGCAGTTCGAAGCAAGCGACCTGCCGAAGCTACCCCCAAAGCTACCCCGCCATCTCAGCGGAGAAGCAGCGTGGCTTCCATCGAGCTGCTTCAGCTGGAGCCTATCTTCACGGCTCCTGCTAGCTATCCCGTGGATGCTATCATGGAGTCTCCGTATTGCCACCTTATGATGCAATGGCAGAAGTACAAAGTCAAGGCGGCTGTCGGCTCTGTTCGACCTCCTGACCCCGGCGCAACTTTTCACTGCCGTCCAATTCCAGAAGGATATGCTAGGGTGACGATGGAAGAAATAACAGAGGGATTTGAGGAGCTCATGCTTGACCACCCTACCGGTGAAGGGGAGACTCGACTGGGTTCTTCTTTGAAGACTCCATGCCTATGGCGGAAGGAGCTCATCAACCTTCCGAACTGGACGCCTCCGCCTCCTCCTCCTCCTCCGGCGAGTCAGGACACTCCGCCTCCTCCTCCGCCTGCTCCTCCGGCGAGTGATCAGGGCACTCCGCCTTCCTCTTCGCGCATGGCGGCACTCCACCTCCTCCTCCGCCTGCTCCTCCAGCAAGTGATCAGGGCACTCCGCCTCCATCTCTGGCGCGTGGCGGCACTCCGCCTCCTTCTCCACCAGCGCCGGCGCACCCGACCAGCCAGCCTCCTCCTTCTCCGCCTCGTCAGCAAGGGCGGAAGAGACCCGCCGCCGCTCCGGTTGCTCCGGCGTGGCGCAGTCCTTCTCCTCCGCCTTGTAAGCAACTAAAGAAGAAAGCCGCAGCTGCTTGGCCTGCTCCGGCGTCTAGCAGTACAGGCGGAGGCAATACAAATTCGGTTCATTTCTCAAGACTCTAGAGAAGTTACCATACGAGATGACCGAGAAGGAAAACGAGGAGATCTGTCAAGCCCAAGTGAAGGACTACTTCACAACGCAAAGAGCTAAGAGACATCCACCTCCGGAGGAGAAGATAGATCCGGTGAAAGCGAAGCGCACTTTGGATGCCCTGTAGCGACCACCACTGTCTCCGCTGCAAACCAACTATAAGCACATTTCTGAAAGGACATATAAGGAAGCGAAGCGGTCGGGAAGTACTTGCAATGACAAAAGGTTACAAGAACGAAGAACTGGGAAAAAAATCCCCAGCTCGGCGAACAAGTGAACCAATCGTGCCCCCGCTCAAGGTGTCTAGCGATATCGTCGCTAATCATCCGGGGATCTTGCCCGGTACCAATCCTGGAGATTACGACGATGCACATTTTGATATAATGGAGGTGGACGAATTCAAATACAAGTACAGGAAGCCTCTCGTCAATGATGGAACTACTCTAACAACGATGATGCGAAGATTCCTTGATTGGTACATGGAAACCTGCAGAAAGCAGTCAGCTGGGAAGAAAATCGATACTTTGACGCTGAAAGTTAAAGAGGATCAACACGACCTTGTTGGAATTGAGGAGTTGTCTGTTCCATTTGAGGAGTTCTTCCAGTTTTTCAATCTAAAGGCCCTCGATAAATTAATGGTCACTTGCTACTATCTATAAGTACTACTTCTATCATTAAGTCTCTATATATAGCTCAGCTCTTTCATTGCATGTATATATAATTATCCTCACTATATTATGCAGATTGAAGATCGTCGAATGCAGAAAAGCTGAAATGTATGATATTGGGTTCATTAACACAAATCTCATAGATGAATTTACGGTTAAATTTCATGCCGAAGAAACCGAGGAGAACTTGTTACGATCGTTGGTAATAAATCAAAGCAAAGATACAATACTCTTTCCTTACAACTTCAAGTGAGTGTTACTGTCTTGTGCATATTCAGTTTCCCTTAATTATTACTCGAGGTTATAGTAATTAATGTAATTGATGAGTTATATGCATGCGTGCGCAGTTTCCACTATATTCTCCTAGATATTAAGCTTGAGCAGGGACTAGTAAGCGTCTTAGACACGAGACGAAAAGATCGCGAGGAATATGCGGACATGTCTAAAATGCTCGAGAAGTAAGTTGAATCGATCATTATCGCACCATATAGGCAACTTTGTTCATTTCATGATATCAAGTAATTGTTTTCTTTGTCTCGCAGGGTTTGGAAAGTATTCACCGCACAAGTTTCAGGACTGTCGCGGGATCTGTGATGGAAATTCCTGAAAGTAAGTACTACTAGCTAGCTAGTTCCGCGCATCTCCCGTTGATTCTAGCTACTTTCATCAATGCCATTTATAATGCTTCATTATCAGTTTGATTGACCTCTATTTCTCGTAAAGTGCTTGTGGCAGGAACCCGGGAATAATTACTGTGGATACTACGTCTGCGAGTTCATCTACAACGCGATGGCCAAGAATAGGCGGGGTTACTCTAAAAGACAATATGAAGTGCGTAAGCAAAAATATTCACAAGTTTATTTTATTACCATCATTTCTGTTGAGTTTCATTCATATATATGTATTGACCCCCTTATTCAAATTAGATATGGGAGATACGGAATGAACTTCTACCACAAGATCGCATGCGAGCAATTCAAGAGGAATTGGCTGGATTCTTTCTTGACCACATCATCAATAAAGCCAGAGAATACCACCATGCATGTGGAAGTTGAGTTCATATGTTAGGGTATTGTAAGAGATCTTACACATTGTATATATATATGTAGCCAGTACCGTCGGTAATATATACGAAAACTTGTTTTTCGACCAATCTCTCGGAGAAAAGGAGAGGTCGATCACTTCTCTCTGTATATGTTCATGACGATCTTCTGTACTTAATAGTTTCATTCATTTGCTTACTAGCTAGCTAGTGTGTCGAGTCCTCTCTATACGTAGGTCGACCAAGCACGGAGATAAGAGAGGACACTTCTCTCTATTAGCTAGCTAACACAATATATGAAACCCCTAAATTAACCCTACAAAACCCCCCAACCCCCCCCCTTTACAAAAAAACAAAAAAACCTAGCCCCTAAAATGCTAACACATGAAAGCCTTTTGGTCCCGGTTGGTGGCACCAACCGGGACAAAAGGCCCCCTGCCTGCGCGAGCGGCAGCGGCCACGTGGAGCCCCATCTATCCCGGTTCCTGGGCGAATGGGGACTAAAGGGATAGGGCTTTAGTAACGACCCTTTAGTCCCGATTCGGGAACCGGGACAAATGGCCCTCACGAACCGGGATGAATGGGAGTTTTTTTCTACTAGTGTATGGATGTTTCTGTGGCACTTGTCTCACCACTCAATCCCAACCGGCAAGGTACTTCATCATCAAAATATGTCAACTACACCGGCCTGTCACAGAGCTGTAGATACATGGCGGCACGCTTTAGTTCATTGCTACAGGGAAACCTTTATAATCGGCGGACTGGCGGAACTTTGGGCCGGTCGGCGTCGCTCGCACGCGTTGCGTTACTGTAGCCTGTCGCACCGCTTTTTCTTGGGAAACCCCTTTGTGCCTACGCACCCGCAACCTTTGGCTTGTGTTGCTTCTCACGCCATATGGGGGCCCATCCCACCGCCCTGCACATCCTTATCTTCTCCCCCTCCACTCATTCAGATCTCGTATCTCTTCTCTCTCTCTCCTTCCTCCAGAAAATGGCGCCGCTCTCCTCTTTCTTCCTCTCCCTTGTTCACGGAGCATATCCTTCTCAACCCAGGGAGCTATGCGAGCCTTTCCTCCTTCTATTTTTCTAGATCAGAGAGGGGTGTTGCAAAGGAAGGTCATGGGTTGCTTCCAACCCAGGGAAGCCATGGCTGCCCGTCTCCTCGTCTTCACCGCTTGGTGAGGTCAGATGCTTTTGCAACCCGTGAGGCTGGAGATGGCGGCCACCGGTGCTTCCACTAGGTAATGCCGGTGCGGGAGGATGCTGCAACCGTTGGACAGAGGTGCTGGAACCGCCTAGCAGAGGTGTTGCGACGGTGTGGCAGAGATGCTACAACCAATGGACGACAGTGCTGGGACTGCCTAGGGCAGTGCTGCATCCATTGCTGAGGAAGCTACATCCGGTGCTAGTGAAGCTGCATCCCTTGTCGGTGGTGCTGCTACCATTTTTGATTTGTGATGTAGCCAAATGCCTATCGAGTCGTTTGTGCTGGGACCTTTGATTTTTTTTCTGGAACCGGTAATTTTTTTGCTGCTACCATATAGAAATTTTGCTACTACCAACGGCGATGAGATTTTTTTGCTGGAACCGTTGATTGTTTTTGCTGGAAGCATCAATTTTTTTGCTGCCATGGGCGACTACAGAGTTTTTGTTGCCGAGGTTTTTTTGCCGGAAACATTGGTGCCGCGAGTTTTTGCCGGAACCAGCATCAACCGTGCTACAATCGGCACGGTGTTTTGCTACATCCAGCCACGACGTCTCTCCGGTGGCCACGAGCGGCGTTTTTGGTGCGTCGAGTTTTTGCTGGAACTGGCTATACTCGTTGTTCGCACACGAATACATCACTGTGTACCTCCAACACCGAGGGTAATGCACCGCAGCTCACGTTGAAGGAGACCCGGCCGGAAGCGCGATACACGGGCAATCCGGCGGGTGCTTTTGAGGACCCGAAACCCCACACGCCCGGGAGGGACCCCGTCTGGGCGCATGGCGGCTATGGGCTGCCCTAGGTCGACCTGACCGCCCCTAGGGCCTCGAGGTTCGCCGCCCTGCAATAAGAAGAACAGACGAAGAACGAGTAACAAGAAGAACTCGGGTTAAGAAGAAAAGATAAAAGATAAAATTGGTAGATGAATTGATCGATTGTGTGTTGTTCAATCGGCCGTCACCCCTTAGGTATATAAGAGGCGGCTGGACTTCCCGTGCAAGGAAAAGGCTTGGATTCACGTCCAAAACCCTAGTCAAATTCGGATTGGTCTTATCCGAACTTTCCAAAACTGTTCGGTTTAAACTGACTGCACCTTGCGGGTCTTTTTTGTGGTGGTAAACGACCTCGGATGGAAACGAGTCCAAAAGCAATCTTGATCGTTTCAACGATACGAACAACTTCGATGTTGAATGTTTTTTGATCAGAGGTCATCTTGAGGGTCAAATAGCTCGCGCAAAAGATCAGTTTACTCGCGCTACCAATCACACATGGCGTCTGGTGGGGCGCGCCATATTTCACCTCGTGACAGGGCTGCACTCCGATTGCTCTAACTTTTGCATACGAACTCGGATTTGGACGTTTCTTATATAAAAATCGACCGCTTCGACGAGACGAAGACAATCCGTGTAGAAACTTTTCCCATATGAGGCCATCTTGGGGGCATAATCAGCTGAATAGTGTTCTGAATGCAAAATCTCAGTACTTCAAACACAACTTCGTCCTTAGAGATTAGATCGGATGGCTACGGCCCAAATATCAAAGTTTTTTCTTTTTGACGATACGGAACTTTCTCACTTTGAGAACTTTTCCATTTGAAGCCTTCTTAATTACGTTTTTGACCATGCCAAAATCTGATGTCAACACATGCCCCTTGTTTTTCGGCAAATCTTGTGTGCCGAAAAATAACTTCCGCATATCTTGTTCCAAGGACGATGTCAACACTCCATCGGCCATTTTGCATGTTCTTAGGACGATAAGTATATATCGGCCATTGCTTGTTTGAACCTCTTGATGCAAACTTGGGTGAAAACTTCTCAGCTTCTATAACAATCCGGTGATAAGGTTCCATAGACCAAAACCATCCTCCGGACCATATTGTTCTCCCTTTCGCTATGATTTTGCAGATAATCAAGAATGAACTTCCTTCAATCCTTACTTCGTCTGCATAAAAGTTTCATTAGTGGCCGAGATGGTGAGCTCCAATTCGGCCTTACCTATGTTGGCAAGAATAAGCATCGGCTATTGATAGAAATGCAATACACCATGGTTAACATAGTAGCCGGATGCTTGCTGTGCCAACTCTTTCGAATTGTCATGTCTAGAAATATGAACAATTTTAAAGCAATCGAAGGTAAATTTTGCATCTAGACATACCTAAAGATAAACTATAAGTGATTCGTCAAAACATTAATAACCCTTGGATATTTGTTGCAGTACTCATAACGAATCACCAAAATCCTCAATATGTTTAGCACATATGGCAAAAGTTTCAAACCGAATAACATTGCATATTCGGCTTTGATTATTGTGCAATAAATATTTTAAGAGGCATGAGGCTTCATAGAACAGCACTATATGGAGATATATAAACAACACCAACACCATGGCCATTGTTATGAATTCAACTATCAAAACCTAATCTTCATAGTACTTGTCTCGCTCTCCATTCGAACTAAGGACGATGTTAAAATACTACACCGGCCATGCATTGACATACTCTTAGGATGATAGGTAAATATCGGCCATTACCATGTAAACTTCGTTCTAAGCACATATAGCCGAAACAAACAAACGAAATATCAAATCAAGTATTTCGGCCCTTTGGATCAGCAACAAACTTGTAGCTAACCAAATATATATTGACTTGGTAATACCCTTTCATGATGTAAGAAATTATATTGCATCCATTGGTTAAAATAAGCCCATTGAGGGTTACCAATCATACCTGATGATGAACTCCATGGCATAAACGTTAATGGCATAGTCAAAGAATATGGATAATGTGTAGACCGAAGATGCTGAAACCTTCAGCTTGGTCCTTCATAGTTTTTACTCTTTTCATTCTTCACCCTTGTCGCACTTATTGTAATGGAAGCTTGCACATAATTCTTATTTTGAGCACTTTCTTTGGGAACCCATGCCATGTTCCTATCTTCAAGTTCTTGTGCACTAAGTTTGTGTAATTTCTTCTTTTGCCAATATGATAAGCCGAGTGGGCACCCCGGCTGTGATATTGTTTGAAGCAGTGGAAATTCTTGTTTTACCTTGTGCACTCTCAACTTCTTTTCTTCAGATTTGGCACTCTGATTTTTATCAATTGATTGCTTCACTTCTTTGCCTTTTGTAGCCAATGTCAACACTTTAATTGACTCTTTGTTATTTGAGATCAAATCTGAAGTAGCACACTTACGACCATCTCTTTTCACGCGGTAAACTTGCTTTACCACCTCTTTCGTCGTCCTTGAGCTCTGGACCGATTCCTTATGATTGAAACGGTCTTTGACGCGTGATTGTTCAAATGTTGATCTTCTTGGAGCTGCATAGTATTGGTGAGATGGTCTAGAATAAGATGGAGAATGTGCCCTTGTATCATACCTGTCCCATGATGAATATGTATCTATATGAGCATAGGGAGGCATCCATGGCATTGGCATTGGCGGCCCAAAATAAGGATATGAACATGTCGCATTAAAATTATCACTTTGACAATACCAATCCTCATATTTGCGCCTTGGGGGTGTCTTGGTTTCTTTGCATGATTTGGCCGATAAGCATTCTTCTCTTCACTCTTCTTTTGATATTTATCCAATAGTTCAGCGAAGGTGATTTTTGATCTCTTACACTTGCGCTTATTTCGGCCTTTGTTTTCTTTTGGTTTGCTGTCGTTGATCATTGAATTTGCTTGTTGCGCCCCAGTCCTTGGCGTCTTCATTGTAGCTTCGATGGAATTCTCGCCCTCAAGATTATGTTTATTATGCTCTTCAACAACTTATTTACTTGAAAGCTTTATCCCATCACCTACAGCTTTTACATTCTCTTTAAATGGATCGGCTTGAAGCAACCGATGCAAAAACTTTCTGCCATTGGGACCAATCGGAATAGACTGGCCATCTCTTGGTGTCTCAACAAATTTCAATTGTCCTTTATCAATGGCCGATTTAACTATTTGACGAAACATGTTGCAATCCTCAAAATTATGCTTGGACGAATCATGCAACTTACAATACATTCGTCCCTGGATAGATGGTTCAACATGGTGATCAAGAATTCTAATATAATTATTTCGCAACAACAAATCAAATATTTGATCACACATGCTTGAGTTGAAGGTAAATTTTTCATTCTCTAGCCGATCTTGTTGTGAGAACGGCTTTGGAGTTAAGCAAACGAATGGTTCAGATTTTGCATCACACCATTCGCCTATGCATTGTGTTTTGCACTCTATCTCCAATGTCTTTGGGTAAGATATTATACTAGCATCGGTTTTCTCAACAGAATTTAACACTGGCTTTAAATTTCTAAAACAAAAATAGTTAGAACATACATGTCTCAATTGAGACCAAGTGCAAGCCAAGTACGAAATAAGCAAAGCTATCCAAATAGATATGAACTTTAGATAAAGTAACGGGGAAAGCTTTGGCTGCAATAATAAGTCATTATTGGTCTTTATAAATTTCATAATTGGTTGACCGATATGTTCTAAAACAATTCTATTGCTAACAAGTAAATTACCCTTCTTCATTGGTCTTTCAAAATTACCTATGAGGATTTTTCTAATAGATGCATCAACAATAAAGTTGTGACCAAATCTGAAAATAGGTAAATTACTCGCTATGCATACCTCTTCAAATACATTGGGAGAGCATGATGGTGGTGTGACTTGAACAATATCGAGCTTCGTCTTTGGATGACTCTCCAACGCCTTTTCATCATCTTTTTCTTTATTCCGTGCATCATTACCTTGAAGATCCTTATCAGCCGAACTTTGTTTGCCTACTTGCTCTTGTCCTTGAGGCTTGTCCATTTCTACGACACGGAACTCATAGGGCAGGAAGTAGGTTCCATTAACTTCAGAAAAATCAAGCATGGTTATTTTGCTATGCTTGCCATGCCCTTTCTCAATAATACTTGCCTCTTTGAATTTGATGGATTCGGAATATATACTACTTGATTCGGCTTTTTGAACCGAAGCACTTTTAGTTTCCGAATCATCATTCTTTTCACCGGTTATATCAATTGGCAATGTTTCTTTTACTTGAGCCAATTTTGTTTTTTTTTTGTTTTTGGCGGCGAGCGGCAAAATTGGCTTTAATCTTTTTCTCTATTTCAGCCCACTCCGGATACGATTGCCCCCCAATGCATTTAGATTCTTTCGGCAATGGCACATAGGTGTTGCCGAAACTTTGCAATTGTGTAGGGGATGTATAATATGATGTAATACTAGGTGAAGGCACATGCATTGTTGTAGAACCATATTTTTGCTCACCAATTTTATCAATTGGCAAAGATTCATCTTCTTGCAAAACTCTAGCCTTTTTTTATTGCAGCATAATCAGGAAACAACCCATTTTCATGTTGTTCAAGGCAAAGAGTACTAAATCTCTTATTTTGGTCTAAACTCTTCAATGTAGCCACCACTACCTCATCTTCTACAATATTGAGCACAACCGCTCCTGTAAAATTTACATTCATTCGGCTATAACCAGGAAGGTGTGAAGACGAATTATGAGCATCTACAGTTGTGTATGGTGTCGAAGAATTAGTAACATGAGGTGTAGCATATGACGGTTGAGAGTAATTGGCCAAATAGCCACTAGTAGCATGGCCAATTCTCTCATTCATCGGCATGGTTGGATTACTATATTGCACATTAGCTGCCGATGAATAAAAGGGTGAAACACTTTCTTGTATGGCGTTGGAAATTCTAACTTGGGGTGTTTCAAATTGATTAATCGAACTTATCATGTTGCTCATCGTTGCCGATGCATGTGAGTTGGGATACATATGGTGCATGTTACTAATATCATAAGAAGTTGAAGTATATAAATTACTTTGAATCGGCCCTTGCACGTAGTTAGTTGCATGATTGAAAAAATTAGGGTTGGCCGATAGAGTATACTCATTGAACGATCTAGTAACACCATATGAATTATTTGCATCTACATAAAGGGATTGGATATTCATATTACCTTTGTAGACTACAAACCCTAGATGACGGTCTCTTCGTAGCAAGAACGGGCCGGAGACCGTTCAAAGCTTCGTCCCCAGCGGAGTCGTCAAAAAGTGTGTTCGCACACGAACACGTCACTGTGTACCTCCAACACCGAGGGTGATGCACCGCAACTCACGTTGAAGGAGACCCGGCCGGAAGCGCGATACGCAGGCAATTCGGCGGGTGCTTTTGAGGACCTGAAACCCCACACGCCCGGGAGGGACCCCGTCTGGGCGCGCGGAGGCTATGGGCTGCCCTATGTCGACCTGACCGCCCCTAGGGCCTCGAGGTTCGCCGCCCTGCAACAACAAGAACAGACGAAGAACGAGGAAGAAGAAGAACTCGGGTTAAGGAGAAAAGATAAAAGATAAAATTGGTAGATGAATTGATCGATTGTGTGTGGTTCAATCGACCGTCACCCCTTAGGTATATAAGAGGCGGCTGGACTTCTCGTGCAAGGAAAAAACATGGATTCACGTCCAAAACCCTAGTAAAATTCGGATTGGTCTTATTCGAACTTTCCAAAACTGTTCGGTTTAAACTGACTGCACCTTGCGGGTCTTTTTTGTGGTGGTAAACGACCTCGGATGGAAACGAGTCCAAAAGCAATCTTGACCGTTTCGACGATACGAACAACTTTGATGTTGAACGTTTTTTGATCAAAGATCATCTTAAGGGTCAAATAGCTCGCGCAAAAGATCTGTTTACTCGCGCTACCAATCAGACATGGCGTCTGGTTAGGCGCGCCATATTTCGCCTCGTGACAGGGCTGCACTCCGATTGCTCTAACTTTTGCATACGAACTCGGATTTGGACGTTTCTTATATCAAAATCAATCGTTTCGACGAGACGAAGACAATCTGTGTAGAAACTTTTTTCCCATATGAGGCCATCTTGGGGGCATAATCAGCCGAATAGTGTTCTGAATGCAAAATCTCAGTACTTCAAACACAACTTCGGCCTTAGAGATTAGATCGGATGGCTACGGCCCAAATATCAAAGTTTCTCCTTTTGACGATACGGAACTTTCTCACTTTGAGCACTTTTCCATTTGAAGCCTTCTTAATTACATTTTTGACCATTCCAAAATCTGTTGTCAACACTCGTTGCTACCAGGCAGGGCGGCCCTGAGTGGCATCTTCGTCGGAGATCCAAGACCAAAGGGGCATGTTGACGAGGGACATCACCGACGGTGAGCGAGGTGGACTTTTTTCCTCGGGGGAGATGCGTCAAGCGACGGGGGAGTTTGGTTGACTTTTTGTTTTTTGTGTGCGAGAGGTGGAGGATGACGAGGATAACGCTTTAATCAAACAGCTATTAGCGGGCAGATCGTGCGGCCGTGCAGCGACCGGCCCAATTTGGACCGGTGCGCCGGCGCCTAGTACTGCCCATTGCTATATGGCTTGGAGTGTTTGGGCGCTATGTCCAGAGGAGGTGGCCGAACGCATGTGCACTCATCAGGATACAAATGTGAAGAACTGGCTTTGTTCTCTACATGATGATTTTCTCAAAGAGAATTTGGTGGTGACACTTTGGTCCTTGTGGCGTGCTAGGAGAAAAAAGCGGTACATGAGGACATTTTTTAGAACCCTTTTTCGAAACACTCGTTTATCAATTCCTGCCTGGGGAAGTTGAAGAGCTTGGAGAAGCCTGCATCAACAAGACACACAGGTATTACCTCGTCCAAGACATTGGTTGGCTCCACCTGCTGGTTTAACAAAAATAAAGGTAGACTGATCCTATGGGTGTTCACCGTGGGTTTTCCAGTGGTGCGTTGAACCCGCTTCCCCTTTCTATGTTTCCTTGTTGGTCGTGTTGAACTGTTGTTATTTCCGTTATGAAAGTAATGGAAAGGGGTAATGCCAGGTTCGAAAAAAATTTAGTATCCTCTATATCACAATGTAACCTTGATGATCAAGCATCGTCCAGTACATATACATGGCAATGCCCAAGGGGCAAATCATGGCAAAACCTTCCTTGGGCATTAGTATGTACTAGCATAGCCCGCGCGGCGGCACGCCGCGCCCATTGATATGGTGTGGTCGTATGGATTGTGTTTATTATTTATAACTAATGTTATCAATTTAAGATAGCATATCATTACGTAAAATTGTCGACTTAGGAAAATAAGTAGAAAAAGTGAATTTATTGTCATGCATGTTGGATGTTGCTATTCTCATTGTTACGAAAGTAATTACCCTTTAATTGTCAGCAAAACATCATGAAGAAGAAAAAAAGAAACTCTCTGCATGCTATTGCTATCATTTGTATCGCTATCTGTAGGACACAGATAGAAAGAACTTTGAACTACTAATATCTTAGTGGGTTTGAAATTGTTGACTCGGTTCTGATTGTAAATATAGTAGATGTATATTTTTATAAATTTTGCACACAAAAAACACATGCGATCATGTCGTCCTAAATATAGTAGATGTACATTTTTATAAATTTTGCACACAAAAAACACATGCGATCACGTCGTCCACGTGCATGGCGCATGCATGCAAAAAGCCGTGTACAACTTGACGTAACCCTAACAGTTAAATGCAAAAACAAAATCACATCATCCACGTGCATGTCCGATGCACTCGCGCAATCGCATATAGTACCCCTAACAATTAAATGAAAACACATCGGGCAAAAACGTCGCCAACATGCATGGGCTATGCACACACACAAGCATGTACTGCTCGGGGTAACTTCAATAATTGAGCATACAATAATCCCCAACCAGACAAATCAGATTTAATTTTAGTACATCCGACCAACTCTGAGAAGACAAAACTGATTTTTCTTTTGAGGGAAAAGACAAATTTGATTTGACTTCACTACATCCGATCAAATCCTGACAGCTACCTATTTAGACCCGTACACAGCCCATCATGTAACGCCCTTCTCCGATCTACATGAAATCAGGACATGCAATACATGTATGAACCTAGCTGGAACAGGCTACAGAATATTCGCACATACAATGGAACCAAAGAAAAAAAACATAGCTAGATTAAAAATATGTAACTGAAGAAACAAAGAAATACCGGACGGCAACACAGACACACATGGCCACAAGAAGCGGAGCTTCCACCGGAATTGATAGTGCGAGGAGCGCACTCCTCTGCCTTGCCCTCAGCCTCCGAGAGCAACCTGGTCCACCCCTCTATGTCTCTACCGGATGGCGACGGCCGAACTGCACGGTGAGACAGAGCAGGCAGCAACCGCACGGCGCCCCTCGACGCGTAGAACCGTGATGCTCCAGCGAAACGCTCAATCTGGGAGAGGAGTGTAGGAAGAGAGAGGGTCGAGAGATTGTCCCTCCATGAATGCTTGCTCTCCTTACTGGACTTGTGAGGCATCGCCTCGACAAAGAAACAAGGGAGAGATGTCCCCTTCATAGCCCCTGCGTTAGCGCGCACGTGCTCCAGCTCCGGCCCTGACATGCAGTGATGGACATTCCGGTCTGAGATGCAACGTCTTCCGTCAGATACATCACCCAGCCCAGCCTCGTCGACGCGCCAAGCACGTCTGTAGAACGACAAGGTTGTGATCGGAGCACCGATTAGCTTCACGATATCAAGACGGCCGCAAAAGAAATACAAATACCTGCGATCTACGAATAGAAGTTAGACGTCGAAGTCGAGAGCGCGGCGGCGATGGTCGGCATCCTCGTACTTGCGTCCGCTCTCGCGCGAGGCGTCGCCGTCATCGAAGCAGCGGGCCACCATCGACTCCGGCAGTTGCGCTACCGCATCTACGTTTAGCCAAGCGCGTGCAAGATCGTGGCGCTGCAGCACAACCTCGTCCAGTCCAGTCGGTGGTCCATGTCGTTGCACCTCCGCATGTGCTCTGGCGATTGTCAGCGACCGACAATCGTACACACCCGTCGTGCTGCCGCCGCCATTCGTCGAGTCGCCATGGAAGGCCACGGATACACTACAAGAAATATGTCAACTAGTGACCTTTTGTCAGTGACCCTGGAAGAATTGGTCATAGATCTATGACCATTTGAGACCAATTGGTCAAAAGCTGTTCGGGGGGCTCCAAACCCTAAACCATTGCGACCATTTTGGTCAGAAAGGTCGTAATTTCCTTACACCAAATGGTCACAAAGCAAACAGGGCTGGCCGCTGCCTTATTTCTAGTTGTTAACGACCAAAATAGATGGTCATAGCCTTGTAGATTGTGGTTGGTTGTGATGACTAGGCGCCACCTCATCAGTTTTGCCTATGTGCCATGTCCATGTGGCAGTTTTTGCCCTAGGTTGTGAAGCAACCTATATTTCTATCATTCCAAAAATTCCAAAAAAATCTCATAAATTGTTTGGATCATATCTTCATCAAATATGTCAAAAACCTTCCTTGCCTAGTTCAAAAATAACTCAACAATATTCATTTTCCTATTTTGTTCAGAGCAGCAGTTTGTGAAGGAAGTACCACTTTGGCATGTCCAAACAGTATCCATTTTCTACAGTGCTTTCCTATGCCCAAATAACCATCCTCCACCAAATGCCAGCTCAATCCATTCATTATTTTGAGCCGAGCTTCAACATTTGTAGTTATGTCCAGTGTGGTAGTTTGCAAAGCAAGTACCACCTAGGCTCCTCCTTTTGAGCTCAAAATTTGTGAAGACGATCTTCTTAGTAACTGATCATCCTCAGCCAAAACTCACGCCCATTAGCCATGTACATTTCCCGTACCGCTAATCAAACACTTGGCTGCTAATTCATGTTTGAGCATCGATCGGTCTCCTCGTGAGAATGTTATGTTGTGATTTTCTTCCTAGCACCTACCTGGGGAGTGCCCAACCCACTAGACATGCCTAGGCCGCCCAGAACACATGGCAACGCCACGGTCACGCGGTGACCACGCGGCTGGCATGTGAGCTTACGCGCTCTAGAGTTGGGGCCCTCGGCCACCATCCAAACCTCGATGTCTCGCCATCAAACCATGTATTTCTGATTAAATAGATACTTACTTACCTAGAAATGATTTTTGGAAAAAATAAAGAGCAAACTATGAGGCAACTGCAGTTCAAATTTGACCCGCTTCCAACTGAATCGACGGGAATTTGTCTTTTTCACCAGAGGTTGATCAAAAAATTTGACACCCAACCATTTTGTCAATAGTGCATTAAATATGACTTAGTATTTTATAAAATTGATTAGGTCCAATTTTGCAACAAATATATGGTAGGTCCTTCACAAAAAAATCATTTCAGGCACTCGAAAAATGGAAAATGGTTTTTTCGTGCAAAGAAAATGAAAACTTCCTTAGGCAACATTGTTTGCCATTCCAATATGCACCCTTGTGCACGATATGAGATCATTTGAACAAACTATGCCATGAATATGGTCATAAGATTGATCATTTAACTTGAAGCCATGAATCTTCACACTTGATAGCTCACTTTTTAGAACACTTTTTTAGAATAATTACCATATTACAAGTTTATTAATTTTCCTGGAAACTTGGTCACATATAATGACACAATGCGAAGGTTTCCCAATTTTAGATTTTTTTTAAATTTTTTATGCCCGTTTCAAAATGCGGTCAAAACGGCGGGCTTGACCGTTCCTAGCTAGTGGTTGAATCTTGGAATTTTTTTGGTGTTTCTATGATTAAATAGATACTTATGTACCTAGAAATTATTTTTGGAAAAAATAAATAGCAAACTAGGAGGCAGATTCAGTTCAAATTTGACACGCTTCCAGCTGAATCAGCGGGAATTTGTCTTTTTCACCAGAGGTGGATCAAAACTTTTTACACCCAACCATTTGGTCAATTGTGCATTAAATATGTCCTAGTATTTTATAAAATTGATTAGGTCCAATTTTGCAACAAATATATGGTAGGTCCTTCAAAAAAAACTCATTTCACGCACTCGGAGAATTGAAAATGGTTTTTTCGTCCAAAGAAAATGAAAACTTCCTTAGGTAACATTGTTTGCCATTCCAATATGCACCCTTGTGCACGATATGAGATCATTTGAACAAACTATGCCATGAATGTGGCCATAAGATTGATCATTTGGCTTGAAAGCCATGAATCTTCATGCATGATAGCTCATTTTTGAGAACACTTTTTTAAAATAATTGTCATATTACAAGTCAATTGTGTATTAAATATGGACTAGTATTTGATAAAATTGATTTGGTCCAATTTTGCAACAAATATTTGGTAGGTTCTTCATAAAAAATCATTTTTGCCACTCGAAAAATGATTAAAAATAGCTAGAAAGATCAGAAATGCATACAAATTGGTCCTTATCCATAAAATGTGGTCTAACTCTAGTGAAAATTTGTGTGATGCTCTTTTGCAAAAAAAATTGATAGCTACTTCACAAAATCCCTTTGTTTTAGTACTTGAAAACTATTTTGAGTCACTGATTTTCTGAACCAATCAGAACTCTTCTCACGGATTGATGACATGGCGTCCATCCATCCATCCATCCATCTCTCCATCCAACATCCATCCATCCATCTTTCTACAGAAAAAAAGAAAAAATACCCCCCACCCGCAGCCCAAACCCTAGCTCAGATCCATCCCCCCGTCACACCCTTCTCCCCCCATCTCCTCGCTGCCGCCGCCCC
>NC_041391.1:520649008-520672412 GCF_002162155.2 Triticum dicoccoides
GTCCCACAGGACGCGAAACGCCTCCACCTTGATCCAACGCACCGCCGCCTCCTCCCCAATCCAGATCCTAACACAACCCGCCCTCTCCCTCCCTCAGATCTCGATCCGCCGCCGCCCCCACCCCCAACATCAACGACCCTCACCGCAGAGGAGATCGCCGAGTCTCCTCCTCCCCTCTCCCGCGTCCCACCCTGCACCCTCAGCCGCCGCCTCGCCCTCCACAGCACCGCCTACGGCGGCTACCTGACAACCATGGATGCACCGGCGCCACTAGGCCACCGCGGGCGCCGCGTCGAGCAGCGCGACTACGAGAAACGGGAGGAGGAGGACGTCAGGTGGCAGCCCGTCAGGCTCGTGCCCTGGGACTACATCCTGCTCCGCCACGCCAGCGGCCGCTTCCTCCGCGCCAATGGGAAGTACCTCCCCTGGAACAACGGTGCCAGCGTCGACGACTTCGACACCGTCAGCACGATGACTCACTGGGTCGTGGAGCGCATCCCGGCCAGCGAGGGCATGCCTGAGGTGAGCCCGCTTATTGATTCTTCCTGAATTTGCGCGAATTTGACTGGTAGAGGTACTTGCTAGCCATGCTTCCTTTGAAGTTGAAGTATTTAAAAGTGATCTGCTTGTGACCAAGGAGCAGCCAGCTAGACTTTCAGGGCAGGTGGCATCGATCTCAGATCGGTTTTAGCACCTGCTATTCCAACAAATTAAATGTCATCCTATACAAACTGCTCCCCACGGCCTAAAACACATGTTATTTATTATTATTTCTTACACATATGTTTTTAATCTATTGTTGTTCTGCTCAGTTATCTGTGTTTTGCTCATATCGATACTCTGTTATTTGTTTCTCAGGAGCAACAAATGGAGAAAACGACTATGAACCAGGTCTTCCAGATTTTGATCCTGTTAAGCATCACAACAGTTGCTGTCCATGGGTCAATGGGATTGTTGCAGTAGCTTGCTGTTATGATACTAGTTCTAGCTCGGGCAGTCCAGAACTTTCTGGCTGGCAGCTAACTGCCGATGCAATTGATACATTCCAGTCTCTTGGTCAATCTCAAAATCAAACTATGCGGTCTGAATCTGTAGCCTCGCTAAGCATGGTAATTTTTGTCAAGCTCATCTTCTTCATTTCTTCTTCTTTGCGCCTCTTCGGAACTCACCATATAAAACACTGAAAGTGGTATATATGTCTCCTTTCTTATTCTTGCTCAGTTTAATCCCCTGACAGTTTCGGGGTAGGTGCAAAGGGTGAAGGGATTTGGTCTGATCTTATATACCACTCATGTAGTCCTGTGTTACCTGAATTTGAGATAGGTATGTGACAGATTGCCTGGGTGGATTTTTTCCTTGTTAATGTGTAAGGGATTTTGCCTGCGTATGCCTGTTCTGCAATCAGCCGCATTTGATGGTGCGCATACTGAACATACCTGTTTCCAATTCCATACATCATATGCCTGTTAACTGAATATAAGATCCCGTTTATGGAGTTTCTGAACTGGTGAGAAACAAAGTTAAGCGGTTTACTACTGGTCGATGCATCTTCGGTTTTGTTTTAATGGAGTGCTATTCAGCTTGTGTAATGAAACTGTTAATTAATCCCAAAAAGAGTTTACTGAAACTTCTGCTACTCCGGTTCAGTTAAGACTTGGGAGTTTGTCTGAACTGTTGTGTTTGATATAAATAGAAGTAGTTGAATGTTATACAGTGGTCTGAAGCTAATTAGTTGATTTGAAAATTATTGGTTTTGAACTGTCCATGATTTGGTTGAATCCAGTTCTTCAATTTAATCTAGTAGGTGTGTACAAAACCTGGTCTGAAGCTTGTTGGTAGAAAACGTGGTCTGAAGCTTGTTGGTAGAAAATCATTACATAAGGCACATATTCACACTAAACCTTGACACAGAAATTATTGGTTTCATACTACTGTCCTTGATACAGATAGTATTTATAATATTTGACATTTTGTACTACTTCCTCCTGCTAGGGTTTCAGTGGTGGGGGTGGACCTCTTCGTTGCGCATGGCTGAGATGAACGTCCTCGGCGGTGGTGGCGGCGCGTGTGAGATCCTCCTCCATGACAAGGCCGCCGCCGGATCAGCTCCTCTCTGCCGATGGATCCTCGCCTCTCCGACAAGGCCGCCACCGGATCCCCTCCTCTCCGATAGCAACGCCTCCGGATCCACTCGTCCTCGACAACGATGGCACCGAGGAGCACCAGGAGCTTCGGATCCGGTAACTTATTATCTCCCTCTCTCCCTCCCGCAATACCTACTATGTATCATGCTTATTAATTACTGCATCGAGGCATGTGGGCACCAGAATTTGTAATCAGATTTGTTACCGCTTGTGAATATGGCGATGTTCATGACTGATGGATGTGGCTGGGGGTTGAGGTATATAGTGCTATAGAATGCCATCTAGGATATATGTTAAACCACTTGGTCAGTTAATTTATTTTAGTACATATACCATGAATCCAAGTTTGATGCTAGGCTAGACGTCTCTGGTACCCATGCGTATTGCCATGTCTCTCTATATTTATAAGTTGAATCCAGCACTAACATGTGAACAACACTTGCACTGCCTTATGTATTTACACATAAGGAGTTAAACTACATGTCTGCTATTGCAGGGCAGATTAGATGTATATCATTAGTTTCTTTGTTGATTTACTGATAAGTTACCATCCAATCCGCTGACAACATGTTTGTGTTATTGTGGTGCTGGTTTGACTCACTGTCATCTTACAATTTGTTCTTTCTATATGCAGCTCGCTAGAAGAAGGCTGTAGCAGGATAATGAATAATATTTCTTCATTAACTATGCCAACCTGCATCTTGTTGTACTAGTAATAGTAGGATAATGCAGCTTGTTGTACTATGCATTTCACATTCATTCATTCATTCTCTGATTGTTCTAGGAGTCAGTCATCATTCATTCATTCCTTTGTACTGCTTTGTTTGTCTGATCCTCACAAGTTAATGCTTCGCTTGTCATCACAAAATATTCGTGCCATGAACAATCAGATTACATTTCTGTTTATTACATTTCTGGTGTGTGATAATGCCATGTGTCTTGTGCAATCAGATTACATTTCTGTTTGTTATGGTAATATAAAAAATATTCGTGCTGTCAAAATTTTCATAGTGCGTGCCTTTCATTTCTTTAGTTTGATTCTTTCCCTTGTATTCAATATGCTTCTAGTGGTTGATCCTTCCATTTTTGTTATGGCATCTTTATTTTCAGAGGTGTTGTGTGTTCTGGAAGATGGAAGAGGAAGAAAACCTATTTTTGTTGAATTAAATTTTCTGTATTCTGTTTTGTTGTACGTATCATTTGATAGTTTTGTATAGGAACAAGTGATAGTATTTTGTAGGGCTTTATGGTTGTAAACATATTTAGTGCTGAAATATGAAATTATATGTAAAATTTCTCAAAAAGGTGGATCATATGTATGAATATGTGAATGGGCTGAATAGAATACTGGACCAACTCCAGGATTGAATTAATATTTGAATGTATAAAAAGGCCGAATATAAACTAGAAATGGGCTGAACAAAATTGTACATATATTCTTGAAAGGCCAAACGTGCATAAAAATTGATGGGCTGACCAGTTGGGCTTGGCCCATGTAGCAAACAAAAATTAACAGAAATAAATATACCAAATGGGCCGAATTGTTGGGCTAGGCCCATGTAGAAAACTGAACTGGACCGGGCTGAATCTTGTGCCACATCAGCTTGCCACGCTGGATGCCTACGTGGACTGGGCAGGCTGCTAGTGACCAAAACGCCACAGTAGAAATATTTTGGTCATAAACGTCCACGACCCTCAGCTTTTGACCTTCTGTTTTTGGTCACAAAAAGGTCGCAAATAAAAAACTATGACCTTTCAGTGACCAATAGTGGAGGTCACAAGATAGCATATTTCTTGTAGTGCATTCGCTGTTGTGCCTGCAGCTAGCGACGTGCCTCCTTTCCCAGATCGACGCCCAGGCATAGAAGAAGACACACACAATAGAAAGAAGGGAAGAGGGCCTCGCCGGTGAAACTCACCTCGCAAAGACCTCCGCTCCGAAGGCCTCCCCGAGAAGACGGGCAAGAATGTGAGATCGGAACACCTTCCGAAGGTACACGTCGGTCCGGCAGAACATCGGAAGTAGCAACACGGCCCGAACTACCGCGCCGGCCAACTACAGCCCACCGCTAGCGAGGAGGCCGACCGGGACGACGCGGTCGATTACGACCGGACGAAGAGGCGGCCATGGAATTAATGTATCAGACACCGATGAAGACCTGACGCAGCAATATAGCAAGGAAGGCAACCTATTTATAGCCCCGCGCCGTAGCATGGTACGTAGAAGTCTAACATGGGAAGGACGACAGCAATAGACGGCAAGTATTTCAGAACACGTTACAATAGCGGCACCGACAAGGAAGAATGGCAGGCTCTTGAATCGACCATAAAAGCGGCAGCGACGGAACCCAGCAGTAAGCTCTAGACAGGACTATCGAAACGACACCACGGTTGCTGGGAATAGGACGGCCCCGCGTAGACAGAGAACCGATCAAGCCAATAAGGACACGTACACAGAGCAGAAGCCAATAGAAACCTGCAGAAGCACCGGACCATAGACAAAATCTTGCGCTGCGAAGTCAACCAAACTGGTTGGCCCACATACAACCTAAAACGCTAGACGAACTAATCAAAGAGCTACACACGTTGAGAAATTTTTAAACGAAAACGTAGGAACCCCAGACGACTGTATACGGCCATATACCAAAAAAATAGCACGTGTGTCACAACCTAGCTAGTCATGCATTAGAGTGTTGCATCATGTTTACTCTTTCATCAGAAACTTGAAATGGGGATGACAGAACCCCCAGTTCCCTCTGAAACCAACTAGGCTTTACTAAAATAATTTTCAATGAACCTGAAATGCCCTTCTAAAATGCCCATCATTTTTGTCTTGGTTCAGAACCTCTGCCAAAAGTGGTGCACATTTTCCTAGGCCATCTTAGGGTTTTTGAATTAATTCATAAATATTTGAATTTGGGCATTTAAAATAATATAAAATATTTAAATGCTCAAATATCTCCAAACTAAAATGTTTCATGTTGGAAATAATCCAACTATGGGCCAGGAATAGTTTGGTGATTTTTGAACTTGCCTAGGTATTTTATTTAATTCAACAAAGTTGCAGATATATTAAATAAAACAAAAACAGAAAAATATATAACAGGAGGAGCTTACCTGGGCTCCTCCACTGTGCGGCCCAGCCAGCTGGCTGGCCCAGCCGGCAGCCGGCCCAGCCCACCTCCCTCCTCTGTCGTCTTCGCCCCGACAGAGGGAGGGGAGTGTGGTCGGCGCGCGCGCACGGCCACCGCGCCACGCCACCTGCTCGCCTGCTTGCCTGGCCTCCCCTCCTCGCTCGACTCCCTGGACGACGCCACGCCCTCCCCCCTGCTCTCTCTCACTCTCCCCCGGCTCTCCTCTCCTCTCCCTCGCTCTCTCTCTCGCCCGGCCGAACACCACACTCGCCGCCGTTCGCCATAGCCACCGTCTCCGACCACCCCTCGCTCCCCCGACTAGCTCAGGAGCTCCGCCACGACTCCCTCTTCCTCCCCACCGCTCCACAGCTCCCCGGAAGCCCTGCATCGCCGCCATGTCGCCGTTCCCCTCTTCGGGCTCCGACCACCGTCGCCGTCGAATTCGCCGTCTCCAGTGCGTCCCCGAGCCCGCTTCGACGCCCACTACAACCGCGGTGAGCTACGCCACCGTTTCCCCCTCTCCTTCCCCTCGTTCCCTCACCGTAGCCACCTCCCCACCACGGCCGAACCTCCGCCGTCGCCGAGCTCGCCGTCGACGCAGCTCCGGTGACCATTTGGTCACCCCGGCGAGTCCAACAAGTTCGCAAGACCCCGTAGAGCATCCCTAGCGCCTCGCTTTGCTCGACTTCGAGCTCCAGCACCGTTCCCGTGCACGACCGAACCCCGGCGGCCGCAGCCGAGCTCGCCGCCGTCGACTCCGGCCACCCCGACCCCAACAGGCTCCGCCAAGAGCTGCGGGTTGGCCTCAGCTCCACTCCGGTGGTCTCCGCAGTCCGTTTGGTGGCCGAAATGACCAAAACCACTTCCGCCGCCGCGTCGGGCTCGCCGGCGGCTAAACGCCGGTGCAGCCGACTCGGGTTTGACCACGGGTGGGCCCTGGTTGACTCCCCTGAGTCAATGACAGGTGGGGCCCAGCCCTGTTAATTAAACAGGATTAGTTTTAATTAAGTTTTAATTAAAATAATCACCCTGACATGCGGGACCCACTGTCAGGTTTGACCTGGACCAGTTCCGTTGACCTGCTGACGTCACACTGACGTCAGGCTGACGCAGTAATTGATTTTCTGGATTTAATTTAAATCAGGAAATTCCAGAATATTATTTAAACTTCAAAAATTCATAACTTTTATTCTGTAACTCCAAATTGGACAAATTATATATGAAAAATGATCAGAAAAATCCAATCTATCCATTTGTACTATTTTCATGCATGATCAAACAAGTTAAATTGATGTTTTAAGCAGAACAAGAAAAGGCACTTTAAAAGGCCATATTTGAATTTGGAATTTGAATCTTTGATTCAAATTTGTTCAAACCCTTCTGGCTTTAGTTGCATTAGCCCAATACACTCATATTGCCATGTTTCATGCATGCATCATATTGTTGCACATTGTTTGGTGATGCTTGTGTATCGATGCCCTTTGCGACAGGTTCTGTCCCCGAGGAGTACCGTGATTACCCTAACGAAGAACCGTATCCGTGCATCGAACCATCAGGCAAGCAACCAACCATTTGATCATATCGATACAATCCCATGTTCTCGCTCCTGCTCTCTCTTACTGCATTAAGACAACGCGTTTCAAACTGCTGTGTGCTACGGTAGTTGAACCCATTTCCTCTGCATGACCTGTCATTGCCACAGTAACTAGATGAAACCCACTAGCATGTGTAGGAGTTGTTTGAGCCATATGTATGTGTTGTTCCTACCTTGCTATGCCTGCTATGCTTAGAGTCGTGTCAGGTCTGGTTCATCTGTGTGATGGGATAGAGTGAAATGTTTATCTCGGTAATGAGAGTGGTGTGGTGAACACGATTTGGTAAAGGTATCGATGAGAGGCCATGTAGGAGTACATGGTGGGTTGTTTCATTGAAGCCGACCTTAAGCACTGAGATCTGTATGCGTGATTTAAGATACAGCTACTACCATGCATTGGGCCCTGAAATATGACCCCGCTCGGCTTCTTATTCACCCTAGCTCTCTGTCCAGGAGTTGCAAGTAGTTTCTGGTGTTTGTAGCCTACTGGAGGCCGTGGACAGCGCTGACCGTAGGGGTGGGCTGTGATGCGGTAGGTACGTGGCACGGTGTACCGAATACCCGTTAGGTATCTCGGGAACCCTGTTCACATCGTTCGGGGCCGTATGGGAAACCCCGGCCGGACTCCCTGCGGATGGAACCTGAATAGGCGATAAACCTGGACTAGAGGCTTAAGTGTTTAGGTAGGTCGTGATCTACACCCACGTCGGCTTTCGCTTGAAGTCTGCCGAGCACATGTCGTGTGCAGACGCTAAGTGGTGGAAACATGTATGAAGAAGTACACCCCTGCAGGGTTATCATAATCTATTCGAATAGCCGCGTCCGCGGTAAAGGACTACTTGGTTGCCTATACAGTTCATAGACAAGTAAATGGAAACTGTTAAAAGCCTCAAGATAAGTGTGAGTGCCGAGGATGGCTCTTCCGTAGGAAGACGGAGGTGGATCCTCGGTAGTGTATTGAAGTGGTGAGTAGTGGACTCGTGTGCGCAAAACCATTTCAAGTTGGATTATCGTAGGATAGCCTAGCCAAGAGTCAAAGCTGGCTTGCTGCAATAACTCCACCAACCCTTCTTGATACGATGCATGTATGTAGGATCTGATGTAAGTCTTGCTGAGTACCTTTGTACTCATGTTGCTATAATCTACATTTTTACAGAAGACGCTGCAACCCCTTCTGATGGGTTCTATGTAGACGTTGACATCAACGAGTAGGCTAAAGACCCAGGTGGTGACCCTGAGCTTGTGAAGGACCACGTAGTATAGCTAGGCTTTCCAAGCCTCTTTTATTTTACTAGTTGTCTGTACTCAGACAAGTTACTTCCGCTGCTGGTTTGTACGACTGTATGACTTGTATGTTGGGTCATGAGACCCGTACCTTTGTGTATGTTATGTATGGCTCACTGAGCCTTAAATAAAGTACTTGTGTCGTAGAGTCATGTTGTGATGCTTCGTTGTATTTGCACATATCAAGCATATTGTGTGTATGATTGAAATGCTTGGTATGTGTGGGATCTGACTATCTAGTTGTTTATCTTTAGTAGCCTCTCTTACCGGGAAATGTCTCCTAGTGTTACCGCTGAGCCATGGTAGCTTGCTACTGCTCTGGAACACTTAGGCTGGCCGGCATGTGTCCTTCTTCATTCCTGTGTCTGTCCCTTCGGGGAAATGTCACGCTTTGAGTACCGGAGTCCTGTTAGCCCGCTACAGCCCGGTTTACCGGAGTCCTGCTAGCCCAGTGCTACAGCCCGGACCCACTTGCTGATGACCGACACGTTCGAAGCTGGGTCATGGATGCCTGTCCCTGTAAGTCTGTGCCACTTTGGGTTTACGACTAGTCATGTCAGCCCGGGCTCTTTATCATATGGATGCTAGCGACACTATCATATACGTGAGCCAAAAGGCGCAAACGGTCCCGGGAAAAGGTAAGACGACACCCGTGGAATACCGTGCGTGAGGCCGCAAAGTGATATGAGGTGTTACCAGCTAGATCGATGTGACATCGAGTCGGGGTCCTGACAGCGTTGGTATCAGAGCCGGACTGCCTGTAGGTTCTCCAAGCCAAACTGGTCGATGTTGAGTCTAGAAATTCTTTAGTTATATGTAGGGGAATTGTTTGTGGGATGGAACGTAAGGCTCTTTTTTACTCCTTTACCTTATGACTTTCTGATCTGAGTCAGTCCATTCTTCCACCGGGGGTTAAGGAATTAGGATCTGTTCTCTCTATCAGGATCACGAGTTACTAATCAGTAGTACCTTATAAGTTTGATGGTTACCAGCCTAGTTCAGTTCTACTACCACATTATGTTGCCAGAATGGATTCAGAACTTTGATATGATGATGTTGAGTGTGTATGAAATCCTTTGTCAAATGTCTCAAAATCCTTCTTGAGCATTTACAGCTGTTATGCTGCCGAAATTTTGCTAGAAATTCTAATGCCCTTGCATTATGATTGTGCTTTCAGATGGCCACTCGCGACCTCAATCAAGTGGTTCGCCTGACTCGATGCCTAGATGTACCCGGCCATACTGCTAAGTTGGTCAGGGTAATGACTGAGGCTGGATATCGCTGGTATCTCGAGTACACGGTCGAAGAGCAATTCCGAGATTTTAATCAGAGCCAGTATCTCTGCACTGTCAGGATATTTCCATCTTATCCTGGATCCACCGAGCCTCTTCACTGCTCTTATGGACTCGGGGTTACCATTGAGATGGCTGTGCAGGACGCCGCCTACTCTATGATGACCATTATGCGAGTCAGATCTGGTATATTTCGGGACTCTGATTTCCGGTATATGCCAGGATCACTTCCGGGAGCACAAGGGTATCTCCAGGCTATCTATGCTGACCCCACTCAGGAGGATTCACGGACTCGCACCACTGCTGAGATGCTCGAGGATAAGGACCGAGAAAATCGGGCCTTAAGGCTAGAGCTCTTCAACACCCGTGCGGACCACTGGGCCACTTTGACTCGGTTCGCACCGGCGGTGCAAGCTGGATATTCAGATATGCGCGATCTCTATCCTGTGAGATCTGCTCTGCCAGACGTGATGGTTTGGCGTGATGTAGGAGGCATCACCCCACCTCGCGGTCCCCGCAGGCCACCGTTTGTTGGTCCAAGGCCTCATCCTAGCCTCTATGGTCCACAAGCTCCGCGAGACCGTCTGTTTCCGGATGATCATGTTGAACTCCCAGGCTATGGAGGTGACTTTTACGAGGACTACTACGGATCGGTCTGAGTTAGTGGTAGTATCACTAGTTCGCACTAGCTGTGTCGTCTATCGTCCCGCGTGACTCGTGGGATATGACCTAGTTTGTACTCTTTCCGGAGATGTAGAAAAATAATGTATAGGAGCTTGGAATGTCTCCGATGAGATGTAATCCTCTTTTCACCGTAATAGTACTTTGTTTGGTCTTGTACTAAACCCTGTATGGTGTGTATGACGATGGAATAAAGAAGCAGTTTCTGTATCTACCATGTCATACGGATGATCATCTTGCATTTCGAGTTATTCCTTACATTTTTACCCTATGTCGGAATTTTGTCATCCTGACTAAATCATTGTCTTGTTTACCTAGGATGGTCAACACGCGCGCTAACCCTGCTTCTCAAGAGCAGGCCGAAGGCAGTGAAGCCAGGGATGCAAATCTGCCTCATCCTCCTTCACTAGCCGAGGTGATGATGGAAGCTGAGAGAAACAAGCGGGAGACGAACCGTTTGTTGGAGCGTATTGAACAGAATACAGCACACCATCAGAGGGCTAACGTGGTGTCACTCAGTGATTTTATCAAATTGCATCCACCCACGTTCCACCACTCCGTCGAGCCTCTCGACGCTGATGACTGGCTTCGCAGTATCTCCCATAAACTGCGTTCCGCGCTGGTAGCGGAGGCTGACAAGGTCACCTTTGCTGCATATCATCTTGAAGGCCCCGCCAGTCTATGGTGGGAGAATTATGGAGCTATGCGCCCAGCGGGCCATGTCACTACTTGGGCTGAGTTCAGCGAGGCTTTCCGTGAACATCACATTCCGGAGGGTCTCATGGACCGTAAACATGAAGAATTTTGCAGTTTCACCCAAGGCCGACTTTCTGTGGATGCCTATAGCAGGGAGTTTGGTAATCTCGCCCGATATGCAACTGAGGAAGTGTCTACTGACGCCAAGAAGCAAGCAAGGTTCCGTAAGGGCCTTAGTCCTGAGCTTCGCCGTGACCTCCGTCTGCATGAGTGCACATCTTTTTCGAAACTTGTCAACAAAGCCATCAGTGCTGAAACTGGTCAGACTGACTATGACGCAACACGCAAGCATGGACGTGACACGGGTTCCTCATCCGGTGCTGGTCCTCAGAAGCGCCGCGTGTGGGTACCCAACACCGCCCTGCCACCCAGGTTCACACCGAGGCCATCCTTCTAGGCGCCTCGCCCCGTTCAACAGTCTGCTCCAGCCAAGCCCTATGGGGGTCCAACTAACAATGCTCCTCCACGTACCAGTTCCGTGACTTGTTTCAAGTGTGGGGAATCTGGTCACTATATGCGTGAGTGTCCCCAGACCAACCCCAATCAATCTGCTAAAGCTGTTGGCCGTGGCAAGCCGACAGGGAAAGTGTTTCATGCTAAACCGGTCACCGCTTCGCGTGGCCATGTCAACTGTATCTCTGCCGAAGAAGCTCAAGAGGATCCCAACGTCGTTCTCGGTACGCTTCTTGTTAACTGCCACCCGGCATCTGTTCTTTTCGATACAGGAGCCTCTCATTCTTTTATATCTGAAAATTATGCTCGCTTGCATAACATCGCATTCGGTGATATGCCAACCTCTATGGTAATCCAAACTCCGGGATCCAAATGGCAAACTTCTAGAGTAAGCCATGGGAACGAAATCCAAGTCGACAGACTTGTTTTCCTTGCATCTTTGATAGCCCTTAAATCTTCAGATATTAATGTCATTCTGGGTATGGACTGGATGTCGGCTCATCATGCCCAAATCGATTGCTTCACTCACCCATCCTTCGGGGAAGATAGTCAATGTCTTGACCCGAATAGCCAAGCAACAATTATATTCTCTTAACGCCAGCCCTTTGCCAGACCTTGAGGACGTTCCGGTAGTCCGTGACTTCCCGGATGTCTTTCCAGAGGAATTGCCAGGTGTTCCACCTGACAGGGATGTTGAGTTTGTAATAGACCTCATTCCAGGAACCGTTCCGATTGCTAGAAGACCTTATAAGATGGCACCCCTAGAACTAGCCGAACTTAAGAAACAACTCGATGAGTCCTTGAAAAAGGGTTTCATCCGACCTAGCTCTTCTCCGTGGGCTTGCCCCGTCCTATTCGTCAAGAAGAAGGATGGTACGGACCGGATGGTTGTAGATTACCGACCTGTCAACTTGGTCACAATCAAGAACAAATATCCACTTCCCAGGATCAACGACCTGTACGATCAGCTCGCTGGATCCTCAGTCTTCTCCAAAATGGATTTGAGGTTGGGCTACCATCAAATCAAAATCAGAAACGGGGACATTCCTAAAAACGGCCTTTGTTACTCGTTATGGCCAATACGAGTACACCGTCATGTCCTTCGGTTTAACCAACGCTCCAGCCACCTTTTCTCGGTTAATGAACTCAATCTTCATGGAGTATTTGGATAAATTCGTCGTGGTTTACCTCGATGATATACTCATCTACTCCAAGAACGAGGAAGAACATGCCGAACATCTAAGGCTAGTGTTGCAGAAACTTCGAGAGCATCGCCTTTATGCCAAATTTTCTAAATGTGAATTCTGGTTGTCAGAAGTGACCTATCTGGGTCATGTAATATCTGGTAAAGGTATTGCTGTTAACCCTGAGCGAGTTCAAGCCGTCCTTAACTGGACTCCACCTGAATCGGTCAAGCAAGTTCGGAGCTTTCTGGGCTTAGCGAGCTATTGTCGTCGCTTTGTCGAGAACTTCTCCAAGGTTGCTAAACCCCTAACCGAACTCCTCAAGAAAGATAAGAAGTTCGAATGGACTCCACAATGTGAGCACAGCTTTCAGGAACTGAAAAGACGCCTGACTTCTGCTCCCGTACTGGTACCGCCAGACTTTTCTAAGGACTTTGTTTTCTACTGCGACGCCTCGCGACAAGGACTAGGTTGCATTCTCATGCAAGATCGACACGTAATTGCCTACGCTTCACGGCAATTGCACCCACATGAGGAGAATTATCCTACTCATGATCTAGAGCTTGCAGCCGTAGTCTATGCACTTAAGACCTGGCGACATTACCTCCTCGGTAATCGTTGCGAAATATTCACTGATCACCAAAGTCTGAAGTATATTTTCACCCAACCGGATTTGAATCTCAGGCAGAGACGTTGGGTTGAATTGATCACAGACTTCGACTTAGGAATAACCTACACCCCAGGGAAAGCCAACGTCATGGCTGATGCGCTAAGTCGTAAATCTTATTGTAACAATCTGATGTTACAACAAAGTCAACCGCTTCTCCATGAGGAATTTCGGAAGCTTAACCTTCACATTGTTCCTCAAGGATTTCTCTCCACCTTGGTGGCGAAACCTACTCTTACGGATCAAATCATTGCTGCCCAGAAGCGAGATAAGGGAATAGCTAAGATCAAGGAGAACATTGCTAGCGGAGGTGCTAGTTGTTTCTCCACAAATGATCATGGTGTTGTGTACTTTGAGAACCGTCTAGTGGTTCCCAAGAACCAGCATCTACGGCAGTTAATCCTTAAGGAGGCTCATGAATCTCCTCTCACTATTCATCCCGGTAGTACTAAGATGTATCCGGACCTACGCCAGAGGTTCTGGTGGACTAGGATGAAGAGAGAAATTGCTCAGTATATTGCTAATTGCGACGTCTGTCGTCGTGTAAAAGCAGAGCATCAACGGCCTGCTGGCACCCTTCAACCCCTATCTATTCCTGAATGGAAATGGGATAAAATTGGTATGGATTTCATTACCGGTTTTCCCAGGACCAAGAGAGGGAATAATGCTATTTTCGTCGTGGTCGATCGTCTTTCCAAAGTAGCCCATTTCTTACCTGTTCGTGAGAGTATAACCGCTAGTCAACTGGCAGACTTATACATCTCCCGAATAGTGTCTCTTCATGGTGTTCCTTTGGAAATTAACTCGGATCGAGGAAGTCTTTTCACCTCTCGATTTTGGGAAAGTTTCCAAAATGCTATGGGAACTCGTCTCTCCTTTAGCACCGCTTTCCACCCTCAGTCGAGTGGTCAAGTGGAACGCGTCAACCAAATTCTAGAAGACATGCTTCGAGCCTCTGTTATCTCATTCGGAATGGACTGGGAGAAGTGCCTTCCATTTGCCGAATTCGCTTATAACAACAGCTATCAATCTAGCTTGGGTAAAGCCCCTTTTGAAGTTCTCTATGGACGATGGTGTCGAACACCCCTTAACTGGTCAGAGACCGGGGAAAGACAATTCTTTGGCCCGGATATGATTCAGGAAGCAGAAGAGCAAGTTCGTATCGTTCGTGAAAAGTTGAAAACAGCCCAATCTCGTCAAAGGAGTCAATATGACCGAAAACATAAGGCTATGACTTTCGAGGTTGACGAGAAGGCTTATCTTCGGGTCACCCCTCTGAAGGGAACCCATCGTTTCGGTATCAAAGGCAAATTGGCTCCTCGTTACATTGGACCTTTTCGCATTCTTGCCAAACGAGGAGAAGTTGCCTACCAGTTGGAACTACCTCCGCACCTCTCCAGAGTTCACGATGTCTTCCACGTTTCTCAACTCAGGCGTTGCTTCTCGGATCCTATCCGTGAAGTGGACCACGAAACGCTTGATCTCCAAGATAATCTTACATATCGAGAGTACCCCGTTCGTATCCTCGATCAGGCCGAACGTACCACCCGACGTCATAATATCAAGTTTCTCAAGGTTCAATGGTCGCACCATTCTGAGGATGAAGCAACTTGGGAAAGGGAGGATCGTCTTCGACTCGAGTACCCCGCCTTCTTTCCGGAGGAACCCAAATCTCGGGACGAGATTCTTTTGAGTGGGGGTGAGTTGTCACAACCTAGCTAGTCATGCATTAGAGTGTTGCATCATGTTTACTCTTTCATCAGAAACTTGAAATGGGGATGACAGAACCCCCAGTCCCCTCTGAAACCAACTAGGGTTTACTAAAATAATTTTCAATGAACCTGAAATGCCCTTCTAAAATGCCCATCATTTTTGTCTTGGTTCAGAACCTCTGCCAAAAGTGGTGCACATTTTCCTAGGCCATCTTAGGGTTTTTGAATTAATTCATAAATATTTGAATTTGGGCATTTAAAATAATATAAAATATTTAAATGCTCAAATATCTCCAAACTAAAATGTTTCATGTTGGAAATAATCCAACTATGGGCCAGGAATAGTTTGGTGATTTTTGAACTTGCCTAGGTATTTTATTTAATTCAACAAAGTTGCAGATTATTAAATAAAACAAAAACAGAAAAATATATAACAGGAGGAGCTTACCTGGGCTCCTCCACTGTGCGGCCCAGCCAGCTGGCTGGCCCAGCCGGCAGCCGGCCCAGCCCACCTCCCTCCTCTGTCGTCTTCAACCCGACAGAGGGAGGGGAGTGTGGCCGGCGCGCGCGCACGGCCACCGCGCCACGCCACCTGCTCGCCTGCTTGCCTGGCCTCCCCTCCTCGCTCGACTCCCTGGACGACGCCACGCCCTCCCCCCTGCTCTCTCTCACTCTCCCCCGGCTCTCCTCTCCTCTCCCTCGCTCTCTCTCTCGTCCGGCCGAACACCACACTCGCCGCCGTTCGCCATAGCCACCGTCTCCGACCACCCCTCGCTCCCCCGACTAGCTCAGGAGCTCCGCCACGACTCCCTCTTCCTCCCCACCGCTCCACAGCTCCCCGGAAGCCCTGCATCGCCGCCACGTCGCCGTTCCCCTCTTCGGGCTCCGACCACCATCGCCGTTGAATTCGCCGTCTCCAGTGCGTCCCCGAGCCCGCTTCGACGCCCACTACAACCGCGGTGAGCTACGCCACCGTTTCCCCCTCTCCTTCCCCTCGTTCCCTCACCGTAGCCACCTCCCCACCACGGCCGAACCTCCGCCGTCGCCGAGCTCGCCGTCGACGCAGCTCCGGTGACCATTTGGTCACCCCGGCAAGTCCAACAAGTTCGCAAGACCCCGTAGAGCATCCCTAGCGCCTCGCTTTGCTCGACTTCGAGCTCCAGCACCGTTCACGTGCACGACCGAACCCCGGCGGCCGCAGCCGAGCTCGCCGCCGTCGACTCCGGCCACCCCGACCCCAACGGGCTCCGCCAAGAGCTGCGGGTTGGCCTCAGCTCCACTCCGGTGGTCTCCGCAGTCCGTTTGGTGGCCGAAATGACCAAAACCACTTCCGCCGCCGCGTCGGGCTCGCCGACGGCTAAACGCCGGTGCAGCGGACTCGGGTTTGACCACGGGTGGGCCCTGGTTGACTCCCCTGAGTCAATGACAGGTGAGGCCCAGCCCTGTTAATTAAACAGGATTAGTTTTAATTAAGTTTTAATTAAAATAATCACCCTGACATGCGGGACCCACTGTCAGGTTTGACCTGGACCAGTTCCGTTGACCTGCTGACGTCACACTGACGTCAGGCTGACGCAGTAATTGATTTTCTGGATTTAATTTAAATCAGGAAATTCCAGAATATTATTTAAACTTCAAAAATTCATAACTTTTATTCTGTAACTCCAAATTGGACAAATTATATATGAAAAATGATCAGAAAAATCCAAGCTATCCATCTGTACTATTTTCATGCATGATCAAACAATTTAAATTGATGTTTTAAGCAGAACAAGAAAAGGCACTTTAAAAGGCCATATTTGAATTTGGAATTTGAATCTTTGATTCAAATTTGTTCAAACCCTTCTGGCTTTAGTTGCATTAGCCCAATACACTCATATTGCCATGTTTCATGCATGCATCATATTGTTGCACATTGTTTGGTGATGCTTGTGTATCGATGCCCTTTGCGACAGGTTCTGTCCCCGAGGAGTACCGTGATTACCCTAACGAAGAACCGTATCCGTGCATCGAACCATCAGGCAAGCAACCAACCATTTGATCATATCGATACAATCCCATGTTCTCGCTCCTGCTCTCTTTTACTGCATTAAGACAACGCGTTTCAAACTGCTGTGTGCTACGGTAGTTGAACCCATTTCCTCTGCATGACCTGTCATTGCCACAGTAACTAGATGAAACCCACTAGCATGTGTAGGAGTTGATTGAGCCATGTGTATGTGTTGTTCCTACCTTGCTATGCCTGCTATGCTTAGAGTCGTGTCAGGTCTGGTTCATCTGGGTGATGGGCTAGAGTGAAATGTTTATGTCGGTAATGAGAGTGGTGTGGTGAACACGATTTGGTAAAGGTATCGATGAGAGGCCATGTAGGAGTACATGGTGGGTTGTTTCATTGAAGCCGACCTTAAGCACTGAGATCTGTATGTGTGATTTAAGAATCAGCTACTACCATGCATTGGGCCCGAAACCAATGGACCCTCTCGGCTTCTTATTCACCCTAGTTCTCCGTCCAGGAGTTGCAAGTAGTTTCTGGTGTTTGTAGCCTACTGGAGGCTTAGGTGATTAGGTAGGTCGTGGCCGACACCCACGTTGGGCTTCCGCTTGAAGGTTGCCGAGTACATGTCGTGTAAACGACGGTAAGTGGTGAGAGCGTGTATGAAGAAGTACACCCCTGCAGGGTTAACATGATCTATTTGAATAGCCGCGTCCGCGGTAAAGGACTACTTGGTTGCCTATACAGTTCATAGACAAGTAAATGGAAACTGCTAAAAGCCTCAAGATAAGTGTGAGTGCCGAGGATGGCTCTTCCATAGGGAGACGGAGGTGGATCCTCGGTAGTGTATTGAAGTGGTGAGTAGTGGACTCGTGTGCGCAAAACCATTTCAAGTTGAAGTATCGTAGGATAGTCTAGCCAAAAGTCAAAGCTGGCTTGCTGCAATAACTCCACCAACCCTTCTTGATAATATGCATGTATGTAGGATCTGATGTAAGTCTTGCTGAGTACCTTTGTACTCATGTTGCTATAATTTACATTTTTACAGAAGACGCTGCAACCCCTTCTGATGGGTTCTATGTAGACATTGACATCAACGAGTAGGCTAAAGGCCCAGGTGGTGACCCTGAGCTTGTGAAGGACCATGTAGTATAGCTAGGCTTTCCAAGCCTCTTTTATTTTACTAGTTGTCTGCACTCAGACAAGTTACTTCCGCTGCTGGTTTGTATGACTGTATGACTTGTATGTTGGGTCGTGAGACCCGTACCTTTGTGTATGTTATGTATGGCTCTCTGAGCCTTAAATAAAGTACTTGTGTCAGAGAGTCATGTTGTGATGCTTCGTTGTATTTGCACATATCGAGCATATTGTGTGTATGATTGAAATGCTTGGTATGTGTGGGATCTGACTACCTAGTTGTTTATCTTTAGTAGCCTCTCTTACCGGGAAATGTCTCCTAGTGTTACCGCTGAGCCATGGTAGCTTGCTACTGCTCTGGAACACTTAGGCTGGCCGGCATGTGTCCTTCTTCGTTCCTGTGTCTGTCCCTTCGGGGAAATGTCACGCTTTGAGTACCGGAGTCCTGTTAGCCCGCTACAGCCCGGTTTACCGGAGTCCTGCTAGCCCAGTGCTACAGCCCGGACCCACTTGCTGATGACCGACACGTTCGAAGCTGGGTCATGGATGCCTGTCCCTGTAAGTCTGTGCCACTTTGGGTTTACGACTAGTCATGTCAGCCCGGGCTCTTTATCATATGGATGCTAGCGACACTATCATATACGTGAGCCAAAAGGCGCAAACGGTCCCGGGAAAAGGTAAGACGACACCCGTGGAATACCGTGCGTGAGGCCGCAAAGTGATATGAGGTGTTACCAGCTAGATCGATGTGACATCGAGTCGGGGTCCTGACAACGTGGCATGTTCAAACTTACCCAGGGATCATTTTCATCCAAGTGGTTGAATCTCAGGGCAAAAACATTGCCTGCAATAGAGGCTTGGGTATATAGTGAGTACTATACCTCTCACCAGTCAGCCAGTCATCCCATTCCCATTCACCACCAGACCTGAAACGTACGCAACGCAGGCGAAGACCATCGGTCCAAGCCAACCATGAGGCCGCTCACCTACGTCTTCTTCCTCCTGCTCATCTCGTCAACCTGCGAGTCCTCTAGTACATTAGAAGACACATGCGAATCCTTCGCCGCAGGCCACCCGTCCATCGGCTACAACTACTGCGTCAAGACCTTCCACGCCGACAACGCGAGCGCCACCGCCGACGCGCGCGGTCTCGCCGCCATCGCGGCAAAGATCGCGGGGGCGGCGGCCAACAGCACGGCCAGACGCATCGCCGCATTGTGCGCCTCGGAGGAGGACGTGGGAAGGCGGGAGCGCCTCGGCGTGTGCGCGGAGGTGTACTCTGACGCGGTGGACCAGCTCGGCGAGGCCGCGAAAGACGTCGCCCGGGGCGAGGACAAGTCCACCCGGGACGCGCTGACGCAGCTCAGCGCGGCGCTGGACGCGCCTGGGACCTGCGAGGACGCGTTCGGCGAGGCCGACGACACGTCGCCGCTGGCCGCTGAGGACGCCGAGTTCAGGAAGCTGGCGACCATCGCCCTCGGCGTCACGGCGTTGCTGTCACCTCCGCCATCGGTGCCGGGGATTAGTGACTGATAGTGCGTCTGTGTTGAGCATGCTTAGCATGGACAAGCAGGATCAAATAAGTTCTTCCGATGATTTCTATTGCAAGTGCGTGGTTTTTAATCTTTTCGTGCTTTCGTTTGGACGTGTTTGATTGTGTGGTGAGTGCGCTGCATGCCTCGCATGCAGTGGTTTGATCAATGGTGCTGTGGTGGGCGAGTGGCCAGCTTGGAATCTGCTCGCGCTTTTTTCGATCTTTGAACGTGGGGTGTTGGTTATGCATGTGTGTCGTGGAACGTTGAGTGGAAGGAAGGCATGCTGCCTGCTGTAGCGCACCTTTGCCTTCCGATCTCGGCATATCTTTTTTCTCTCCATGGTTCATGGACATATATATGGTGTTCAATATTCTTTATTTGAGCTGACTGATCAGTGCCAGGCTGGCAGCTGCAAGAGGGCTATGGATATTCATATGGGCTAACGGCATCTTCAAGGGGGACGTGTAAATCTCTCGCAACCTTTTCGACTGGCTGTTTGGACCATCGAAGCCATCCAACACGGCCATGTATCGATTCATGGGGCGGTCCGGACGTGATTTTTTCATAAAAGTGGAGAGCTTTGCGGGAGTCCGGTCACGCCAAACGTACGAATCCGACACCCCGGGCCCAACCAAAACCCTTCCCGGACCCCGCTACTCCATCCTCCTCATTTTCTCTCCTTCCTTTTTTCTCTCTTGCCGCCGCCGCCGCTCGACCACCCCGGCCACCACGCCACACCCTTGCCGGAAATCCTCTTCTCCGTCACCTCCGGCGATCCAGCAGGGCTCCCCGCCGCTTCTCCTCCGTCTGCATTCAACCCCCTGTCCTTCGACCGCCCTGCCAGGTACCATCCTCTACCATGCCCGACAACTGCTCGATGAATCGTCAGAGCTGAAAACAGGTGTCCCTTCTTGTTTGTACCAATGGATTACGATTTGGAGTACATATACGAGCAGTATGTTGAGTCCTTCGACGGCTCATCGGACTAGGAGGAGTACTCCGATGAGACGGCGATGATGTAGGCGGTCCTTGAAGACGCGGAGCGTGCGGAGGAGCATGTTCTCAATTTTAAGGGCTCGATCAAGGATCATCGAGTGCTCAAGCGCAACAGGGCGTGCGGGCATTTGACACTGATGGCCGACTACTTTGCCCCCGATGCACTCTTCGCTTACAATTTTCGCCAGCGTTTTCGGATGCGCAAGACCGTCTTCGATCGTTTGTTTAACCATGGCGTCTGGTCCTACGATAACTACTTCATCCTGAAGAAGGACGGCGTGGGAATGATTGGCTTCTCTGGTTACCAGAAGTGCACAGTCTCACTCCGGATGCTTGCATATGGCACATCCGCTGATTTGTGGAACGAGTACCTACGGATGTCTGAGAGCACATGCGGAGATGCCATGGTCAGGTTTGCAACTGCCGTGGTCGATTTGTTCGGACCTTAGTACCTGAGAGAACCAACTGTGGCTGGCACCGAGTGGCTCCTGGCAATCTCGTAAGCAAGAGGGTGGTCAGCTTTGCTTGGATCTCTTGACTGCATGCATTGGAAATGGGAGATTTACCCGAAGGCTTTACAAGGGCAATATCAGGGTCATGTTAAGAAGCCCACCATCATTCTTGAAGCAGTTGCATCACATGATCTTTGGATTTGGCACGCTTTCTTTGGCATGCCCGGGTCTCACAATGACATCAATGTGTTGTGACGATCGCCGTTGTTTGCGAGGCTGACTGAAGGAAAAGTTCTCCTCTTTGCCACTATACTGTCAATGGACATGAGTACATCATGTGCTACTATCTGGTTGACGGTATCTATCCTTCATGGGGTACCTTATATACAACATCTCAAACCCAGTTGGACAGAAAAAGGCTCACTTTGCCCAAAGACAAGAAGCAGCTAGAAAGGATGTCAAGAGGGCATTTGGAGTTCTTCAGGCCCGTTTTGCAGTTGGTCGTGGACCTGCAAAACAATGGGATCTGGAGACCTTGTGAGCAGTGGCGGAGCTATGTGTGCTCCTGGGGTGGCTGTGGCCCCCCTAGGCTTGGCAAAAAGTGTGAAGGAAAATTTTTTGGAGGGTGTAGATGAGTATAAATTTAGTATTTGGCCCCCTCAAGTCTGGATGTTTTATCGTTTGCCCCCCCTGAACTTCCTCCCTAGCTCCGCCAGTGCTTGTGAGAGGTGATGACATGTTGTGTGATCATGCACAACATGATCGTCGAGGATGAGGGTGATGATGCTGCCGCAGCTCTGGAATGTGAGTACATGGGTGATCCTATTTGAGGAATTTATTCAAATGCATCAACAAATTCGGCATCGAACAACTCACGAGAAGCTCAAGGAGGGTCTGATTGAGCATCAGTGGGCGGTGAAAGGGGACAACAATGTTGGGATGTAAAATATTTGAACTTCCAAAAAAATTAACTACTGCTACATGCGGCTATTTGAACTTATGTGCCCTTTGCATGCGGTTACTTGATCGTGCGGACTGGAGGAAAAATCCGAAAGGTCGGATGTATGCGGCTACGGTTGGATGTCGACCTCCCGTATCCGTGCCCGCAGACTGGTCCCCCTGTCCATGGACGGATGCGGGAGATTTTTTGTGGGTTGTCGTTGGAGATGCCCTAAGAAAACAGAGTGCGGATGATCCTACACGGTGGTGGGCCCAAAAAGTCAAATTCTGCTTAAACTTCAATAATCTTTAACTTTTTAGCTTAACACTAATGGTATTTCATATAATTTCTTTAGGGTAGGGGGATGGAACATCCCCCCCTTGGCCCTAGTGGAGCTCCGCCACTTGTCCTCTGCACAAACGACATGATATGACTTTACACTCTGCAGCGTGTTCTAGTAGTCGGCGAAAGCTATACCTCTCTATTTAAAAATAGAATTAACTAATTAATATGGAAATCGGTAGAAAACCATGCAAGCTTGATCAATTTACAAAAAATTGGGCAAAAAGTGTACAAAATGACCACACTGCCTAGCTAAACTAGTCGTGGAGTGTCGCCAAACATGAGGAATCATGCCCCACATTAGGAGCCATCGCTCCAAGAACGACACATCTAAGAAGGAGACGGCGTCGAGAACGCTATCATGTTTTGATCTAGAAGCATGGTCTGGGTTTTCACTCGAAGTGACACCCCAAGGGTTAGGGAGGTGTTGGGTCTCCAAAACATCACCACCAAGGAGGAAACCGTTGCTCACGAGCATCGCCATTGCCTGCAACAACTAGTCGAGGAAGGCTTTTCTCAACAACGCCACACCCCTTACCACCACGGACCGTGGCAGTCCACACGACCTAATGAGCACACACACACACACACAACACCATGCCATGTCAACCTCGCCTCGAGGCCGTATCCCCAGTGCCCCAGTAGGCGCCCTACTTCCTGCACGACACGAAGAAACTGTTGTCGAAATGACCTCCCTCCGACATCCGCATGGAAGTGACGCGGTCAAGAAGGTTTGTGGAGCCACCCATGTCAAGACGCATGAGCTCCTCAGCTTAGGAGCTCGGGGTGTTGCACGTTTCCTTTGGAAGGCAAGTGCGGCCACCACCCCGCTTCTCTCTAACAACGAGGAGGTGCAGGAGAGGACCCTGAACGGCTAGGGTTTGGGCTCACCCGCTCGGGGACGACATACCGCATGAGCTGGGCTAGGCTAGTGCCTTGTTCCTCATTCCCTTAGCATAGCCACCCACCTCATCGTCGTCGACACCTCACCCATGATTACCATGACGTGCATTGTTGTATCCTTTACGTCGAACGAGCAAGCATGTCATGCTTCTCAAGCTCTGCTAAGGACTTGGAGGTCGTACACGCGAGGCTCTGCTACGGTCAC
>NC_041391.1:520672758-520703296 GCF_002162155.2 Triticum dicoccoides
GAGTGACTGCACACACATCCCACCGCACAGATGCTAAGTGGGTTCACCTAGTCTGGGCACTCCTCACCCCGCCACTACCTTTCTTCGTTTCTTTTTCCATTTTGGCGGTTTTCCTCCATTTATTATCCCTTTTTTTAGTTTCCTTTCTTATTTTTACAAACATGTTTCTTTAATTCATGACCATTCTTTAAAGAGAACAGAAAATTTTATGAAAAGCCATGAATGTTTTTTCTAAACATTTTTTAAAATAAAGTTTTCTTTTACAAATTATCAAATAATTTAAAAGACATTAAAAGATTTTTAATTTCTACAATAGATGCTTTTATTCCGTTTAGGGAAAACCTTGGCTCTAAACCGGCTGGCCCTGTCGGGCGCAGCAATGTCTCACTTTAAACAAGACGGTGTGTAGCCTCGCGTTAAGAGACGTGCTACTGGGCCGGCCTAGCAGCGTTCCATTCGGTTCTTTTGGTTTTAGTTCGTTTGGTCATTTTACAATTTTGTTTATATCTTGAAACTTACTTACATAAATTTTAAAAGTGTTACACATGCATTTTTTTTGATGTGTTGTAAAAAGTTTGTTCTTGCAAGTTTTTAAATAGTTCAGATGGTTAAAAAAATAATGTGTATTACAAAATGTTCAACATCCATTAAAAAATGTTTAGCTTGTGTTTGAAAAAGTTTAACATGTATTCAGAAAAGATCAAACATTTATTTTTTTAAATGCCCATCATGTATTTGAAAAGGTTTAATAGTGCCAGAAAATGTTTAACGTGTATAAGAAAAATGTACAACATGTATTCATACAATGTTCAACATGTATTTCAAAAAATGCTCAAGGTGTGTCTGGAAAATGTTTGACTTGTATTTAAAATAGTCAAATTGTATTTGAAAAATGTTCAACTTGTATTCGAAAAATGATTAAGGTGTATTTGAAAAATATTTTTTAAAATATGTATTTGAAAAAATTAATTCACTATTTGCTTAAAAAAATGTCAACGTGTATAGAAAAATGTCCAATGTGTATATGAAAAATGTACAATGTGCATTTGAGAAAATGTTCATCATATATTTTTAAACAATGTTCAAGTTGTATCTGGAAAATATTTCACATGTTTCAAAAATAACTTCAATATGTATATAATTTTCTAACATGTCTTCGAAAAAATATTTTCAAACATGTATTTAATAAAATGTTCAATTTGTACCAAAAAATGCTTGGCTTGTATACAAGAAATGTACAACGTCCATGATTTTTTATATGTATTTCACTGGTGGAAAAAGGGCCTTTGATCGCGGTTCGCAACTGCCATTAGTCGCGGTTGCGCAACCGCGACCAAATAGGCGCGACTAAAGGCCCCCACCTTTAGTCGCGGTTGCTTAAGAACCGCGACTAAAGGCCCGTCCACGTGGGCGCCAGGCGGCCGTCGGGGCGGAGGACCTTTAGTCGCGGTTCTTCTGGCCAACCGCGACTAAAGGCCGCCGCAGGTTTAGGGTTTTAGCCCCCCCCCCCTCCTAAACCTGTTTTCTGTTTAATTTGTATTGTTTTATTTCTTTTGTGCTTTATTTTAATTTTGAAGGAGTTTCACATATTCTACGGTACTACATACATGGAATGTACAATTTCAAACAAATTTGAAATTAGAACCAAAAAGAATTCAAGAGGAATATACAATATATATTCAATATCATCGGATGACCATATACAATTTTGAACAAGTTTCCATACATAATTTAATGCATATAAAGTTCTACGTCCTCGTAATGGTGTTCTCCTTTAGGATGGAGGACTTCCCTCCTGAACCATCCAGCTAGTTCCTCTTGAAGTGGTCGGAAGCGAGCTTCTGGACTAAGCATCATCCGGAGGTTATTCCTCTGAGCATTGGTATCACTCGGAACCCGCTCAGAGGTGTATCTCCGGATCATCTCACAGACATAGTATGCACATAGATTGGTCCCCGCTGGCTGAATATCCTCACCATTCTTAGCCTTTGCCCTTTTGAAGTCTAGCTCTTTTTTGAATTCACCGACCTTTGTATCTACGAACCGTCTCCAAACCCTACGAGGCAAAGAAAATTAAATGAACAAGAGAGTTATTAGTTACTTGATATTAGGAAATGAACGAAATAGGCCGATCGATATAGAGCGCAAATGAATGAAAATAATTACTTCTGCAGCATTCTTCTCATGTCGACCCAAAGCTTTGGATCCTTATTCAGAGAGTCGTGGACGAGACATTCTGAGGTGTCAACTTTAATTACTAGCAGAATCCAGTGGAACCTGCGGACACGATACATGCACAGTACGTCATGCATAACTCATCGATTAGCCGGCCACATACCATGCATGGAGTAAACAAAAGAGAATGTGCTCAAGACAGAAACACTCACCCAAAATGGTAAGGAAATAGAATATCACTTTTGAGTTCTTGCTTTGTAAGAAACTGCCACAGGTCTGCCTCCATGTCGGCGGGGTGATGCTCCAACACATATCCATTAACGATGTGTGGGTCAATGAACCCAACATCATGGATGTTCCTTACTCTGCATTCCTTAATCTTCATTCTGCATGTATAATAGCGGACACAACAAATTTGGAAACAATTTTTTTAAAATTTTCTAAAAAAATCTGCATCGAACCTTCCAAAATCAGCCAAAACCAATGGAAGGTTCCACGAGCAGTGCTCGGTACTTTTGCAAAATCGGTTCAACATGCCGAACCACTAAGGCCAATTCCAGCGCACGACCCAAACGGACGTCCGTTTTGCCCGGATTCTGTCCGTTTGGATAGGGTAATGGGGTCATGTCCGGGCCATTTCTCGGATGCGGTGGCCGTGCGCCCAACGCGCGGCCGCATCCTGGGCGCATCCCATCCGCGTACATTTTTCTGTGCAAACACATATTTTTTTTCATCATTGATTTTTGGTACATGGAAATACATCACCAAATTTTGACTAGAAAAGTAAGACCAAAGAAAACAAGAACCATAAGAATACATTTTTTAGAAGATATCCAAATTCCATAACTGCTCTTGTAAGTTGGATTAGTGCCTTTTCGATGCATTAATTATTGATCTGCGGAGGCTCGATCATGTGTGCTTCTTTCTTCTTCGAGTGTAAAGAAGTAGACGTTCATTCCTCGCATCTAGTCTCATATCTAGCCTCTATTCTAGCCAGGGCCAGGCCAGCAAAATTAGGGGCCCTATGCCAAACCCTAAAATAGGCCTACCACTAAAAGAATGCCTGGCAAAGAGACGCACGGTGGCATAGGACCAAGTCGTCATCCACCCATGGGCTACAAGCGCCTTCACATAACATAGTTGTCAATCAAAGGCCTTTTTTGGTGGCATTTCATAAAAAAAGAAATATGTCCATGTTATATTTTTAGAAAAAACTGCCTTAAATAAGAAGATTGTGATGATTTCGTCAAGATACCTCAAAAACATTCTATATTACTTCAATCGGGGAAATAATAAATAATTTTTATACTTGGGTATTTTTCATTATGCCGCAAATTATCGGAGAATAGCTCGAACAGAATGCTAGATATGGAGTTAAACATCTCCAAAACCAGCAGAAAGTGGCGTCTTTATATACTCGTGATAGTATTTATATGGGATATTCCTTCAGGTGCTTTATAATATAATACTAATTATTGAGATGGTTGCGGTTCTTTTTCACAAGAGCGGTCAGGCCAGTTGCAGTGAACTAGCATAGTATGTATTGTGCACTGCACTGCTATAAAAGATTCGAGGTCCCTAAGAATCACAGGCCTGTGCGGGCGGCACTAGTGCACATGTGGCTGGCTCGGGTCTGATTCTAGCAACAAGTACACTAGTCTCATCTCTAGCCTCTATGCTAATTAAAAGTGCACGAACATCTACTCAATTGTGCTCTGTCAATATATCAATATGCTTTTCTTCCCAATACCAAAACATGCATCCACTCTACACGATAAAATTTAAAGTTAGCACAACTAGTCAAATCCGAGAGCACAGCCGAAACTAAAGTAGCAAATACTCCATCGGTTGAGCACTTGATGAACACCCATCCGGAATGTGCCGGTGTTGTAGACACGCGGCGCAAGACCTTCTTCGGGCAGTCGTCACACGTAATGAGTGGCAACGGTGCGCCGATGAGCTTTTGGGCCAGCACCGAGCCCGACCGACCGCCACTCATGTATCTGCCGGCGGACCACCGATGGTGTAGATCCGAGTGGCTAGAGGAGGAGTCAGCACCTGCATGCGGGCTTGCGGCCTTGCCGGGGCCTTCCAGCCCGGTGCCCGGCCAGTCCATGGCGCGGCGCGACCTCCCACAGCCGGGCGAGCTCAAGCCCGACCGGATCCGCTCCAAATCCGGCCGCCGGGCGCGCAAATCAGGTGGTCGTGGTTGGGTAGCTCGGGGGGCGTCGAGGGAAAAGGGGCTGGGCGAGCGCGCGTCCGAGTTGCACAACTGCAATGGCAGCGGCGGCGGCGGCGAGGGGCAAGAGTGGAGAAGAGTGGAGGGGGTGCGGCTGAAGGGGGGAGGGGCGGATAGAAAAAGGGATCCCTGTTCCACCGACGGGTGAGCCAGGGAAGGACACATGCACACGGCCCGCCCATCCGCGCGTTGTCCGTTTCACCCCAAAAACGCCCTAAACTTGAGCCGGGAATGGATCAAAAGCGAATATAAAACGAACAAAAGTCTGTTTGCGTCCGCGCTCTGGGCCTTCTTCTAGTATGTCTGTTTTACTCCAAACGGACGCACCTGGATAGAATGGGGTCATGCGCTAGAGTTGGCATAAGACAACATAGCAGTGAATGCCAGAGGCTAGATTTTTTTTGAGGCAAGTGCCAGAGGCTAGATGAAGCTAGTTCTCACAATAAACGAGATATAGGTCCCACGGGCCAGCCTATAGTCCTAGCCTCAGTAGCACGCTATACGATGAAATTGAATAAAATATCGACTCAACTGGGCCGGTTCACTAGGCGCATTTAGTCGCTTTCCAGCACCCCACGACCGGAACAGGAGCATTCGGCCTTCAACTCCTTATTCGACTACTTAAGCGTCGTTAAAGTGAAGACGGTACACATCGCACACATATTTCCTCCGTTAGATTTTCATGGTCCGGCCTATCTTTTTTTTGGCGGGAAAAAGGGATCATGTATTGCTCACGTGGGTGTTACATCATTCGTACACAGCCTTACAACTTCATCTGTGCCCGCGCCCAGCCAAACAGCTGTTCGGGGCGTGACACAGCCATAGTGCGCAAGCTCATGACTAACTCTATTTTGTGTACGTCAAATGAAAGCAATAACAATCTCCCTTTCTTCAGCTAGCAAGGATTTAATCTCTCCAATTAACGCCATATGTCTCGAGCGACCAGACCCACTTTCGCCAATCATCTTGACCACCTCAGCACAATCTAGCTCAACCATAATCGGCTTAGTAGTCCATTGTGTTGCTAGATGAATTCCTTCTCTGCATGCTTCAAGTTCATCTTGAAGGGCATTATCGCATGTACACAGCTCTCGGCAAGCTGAAAAAATAATATCACCCGTCTCTTCCCGAAGAATCATCCCTGCTCCACCACGACCATTTGCCTCTAGATAGGATCCATCCGTGTTCAGTTTTGTCCATCCACAAGGCGGTGGGTACCACCTCAGGTCAGCTTCACTGGGATAATGCAAGAGATGTGAGGTGCTTGGCCTAACTAGAGCCATGGGAGCCGTAATGACCATCTTCCCCTTCTCCATGTCGCCATGAGGGTGCTGCTGGAGACAAAGGAGAAATGATATGTAGCTATGGAAGTAGCGCCTCGATGCTTCAGTTGGAAGAGCCTTCTTCTCATGAGTGACTTCATCCCGGACGTGCCATGATCTCCACAACGTCATTAGGAGAACCATTCTTGCTGTATCAGAGAGCGGATGGATCACGTCAAGAATCCATTCGGGTCCAGTATGGCGAATAGCATCCACATCAGGGAGTGGCCAGTCTTGACCCATTGCGAGCCAAAGGTCTCTTGCTCGGGGCACCTACAAAATGTATGGAAAGTGTGCTCGCATTCCATACCACAAACGGGGCAAATATTAGACGATTCCAGATGTCGAGAGAATTTATTTTCCCATGTCGCCAGAGTGTTGGAAGCGAGCTTCCAAGCAAAGACCCGTACCTAGGGGGAGCAGGACACCCCCATATGGTCTTTCAGATGGCGCGTCGACCATCCGGTGCCCTGCTCGTCGACGCTGCTGATGGACGCTCGTGCTCATCGCGAATCGGTAGGCTGATTTCACCGTAAATTTCCAGATTTTTCTGGCGCCCAAGCAAGCACATCTGTCGGTGCCCTTGTGGAAACACGGATGCTAGTGATGGCCTCCACATCCGCCGGGAGGAAGTACTGCTGGAGAAGCTCCATGCGCCAGGCGCCCCGGTCATCAAGAAGCTCAGCAACCCGCCTAAGCCTGCAGGTGCCTTGTCGCGTAATCGGCATGCCAGAGTGCATCCGGGGGAGCCAACGGTCACGCCAAATCCGAATCTGCTCCCCGGTACCGATGCGCCACACGAGGCCCTTCTTTAGGAGATCAAGGCCATGTTGTACAGCCTGCCAGGTAGACGACGTGTTCCCGGTGAAGACCGTATCCTCAAGACGACCATCTGGGTAGTATCGTGCTTTCAAGACCCGCGCACACAAGCTGTCAGGTTTAGTTAATAAGTGCCACGCTTGACGAGCAAGTAGGGCCTGATTCAATAGGCGAAAGTACCTGAAGCCAATGCCGCCATGTTCTTTGGTTCTCATAATTTGAGTCCAAGCCTGCCAATGCGTTTTACGCCTTCTGAGGGAGTCCTGGATTAGGGGGTCCTCGGACAGCCAGACTATATACTTTGGCCGGACTGTTGGACTATGAAGATACAAGATTGAAGACTTCGTCCCGTGTCCGGGTGGGACTCTCCTTTGCGTGGAAGGCAAGCTTGGCAATTCGGATATGTAGATCTCCTTCTCTGCAACCGACTCTGTGTAACCCTAGCCCCCTCCGGTGTCTATATAAACCGGAGGGTTTAGTCTGTAGGACAACAACAATCATAATCATAGGCTAGCTTCTAGGGTTTAGCCTCTACGATCTCATGGTAGATCAACTCTTGTAATACTCATATCATCAAGATCAATCAACAAGGAAGTAGGGTATTACCTCCATTGAGAGGGCCTGAACCTGGGTAAACATTGTGTCCCCTGCCTCCTGTTACCATTAGCCTTAGACGCACAGTTCGGGACCCCCTACCCGAGATCCTTCGGTTTTGACACCGACATTGGTGCTTTCATTGAGAGTTCCACTGTGTCGTCACGATAAGGCTTTTGGCTCCTTCAATCATCTGCAACGATGCGGTCCAGGGTGAGGCTTCCCTCCCCGGACAGATCTTCGTATTCGGCGGCTTCGTATTGTGGGCCAACTCGCTTGGCCATCTGGAGCAGATCGACAGTTATGCCCCTGGCCATCAGGTCAGGTTTGGAAACTTGAACTATACTGCCGACATCCATGGAGACTTGATTTTCGACGGATTCGAGCCCATGTCAGGTACGCCGAACTGTCGCGACGAGCATGACTTAGATCTGCCATCGGACGGTGTTCGGGAGATCACACCTGCGGCTGCCCCGGCCCTTAATCTGGAGTAGATCGTGCTAACCGAGGACGGGTGGATAGACCCTGCCCCGGAGGCCGCACACTCATCGGCGATAGAGCCGAACACAGTCTTCACCTCCAAAGAGATCTGTGTCATCGGACCCTCGGACTCGTCTCCGGCCATAGGTTCCGAACCGCGTGCGTCCGTGCCTATCGAATCTGATTGGGCACTGATCATGGAGTTTACCTCCGCAAATATCTTTCAGCACTCGCCCTTGGGTGACGTGCTAAATTCATTGAGGTCTCTCTCTCTATCAAGAGACTCTTGGCCGAACTATGTCCGGCTTGAAGGGGAAGCGGACGACGAAGAAATTCGTTTCGCACCCACCACCCACTTAATAGCCACTGTCGATGATTTAACCGACGTGCTTGATTTCGACTCCGAAGACATCGACGGTATGGACGACGATGCCGGAGAGGAACAAGAACCACCCCCCGCAGGGCGCTGGACAACCACCTCATCATATGATATATATGGTGGACACCCCCAAAGAAAGCCATGGCGATGAGGCAACGGAGGGTAACCCCCTTGAGAAGCAACCTAAGCACCGGCGTCATAGGCGCCGCTCTAAGCCCCGCCATAGCAAAAATAGCGATACCGGTACAAGAGAGGATAGCAATCTGGATGGTGCCGAAGACGAAAACAATCCCGCCCAGCCAGGCTTCAAGCAGACCGAGCGGGAGGATGGGCAAGCTAGCCCTAAGGAACAGGCAATAGATGGAGAATCATAGGATGACAATTACATGCCCCTCTCCGAAGACGAAGTGAGCCTTGGCGACGAAGAATTCATCGTGCCTGAGGATCCCGTCGAGCAGGAGCGCTTCAAGTGTCGGCTTATAGCCACTGCAAAAAGTCTGAAGAAGAAGCAGCAACAGCTTCAAGCTGATCAAGATCTGCTAACTGATAGATGGACCGAGGTCTTGGTAGCCAAGGAATACGGACTCGAGCGCCCAACCAAAAGTTATCCAAAGCGCATGTTGCTACCTCAACTCGAGGAGGAGGCGTTAAAGCCCACACTACCAGCGCACGATGCGGCTGACCGGCCACCTCATGGCCGAGACAAAGCAACGTATCAGCCCGAACACCAGCCTGCACCCCTTCGCCAATCAAACACAAACACTAAGGCCCGGGGCTACACGCAAGACCTGCGAGACGTATTGGAAAACAAAGCAGGACAGTCAAGATCGATCTACGGATCACGGGGGCACGCCCCAACGCGTGACGATGACTGTCACACCGGATATACTAAAAAGTCCGGCCGGGCCGAATACAACAGACCAGACTCATTTGAACTGCGTCATGGTGTAGCCCGGCATAGAGGCGTCGCACACCCCCTATGCTTCACTAACGAAGTAATGGATCATGAATTCCCAGAAGGGTTTAAGCCCGTAAATATCGAGCCTTACGACGGGACTACATACCCCGTGGTATGGATAGAAGATTTCTTTCTCCACATTCACATGGCCCGCGGGGATGATCTACACGCCATCAAGTACCTCCCACTAAAACTTAAGGGACCGGCTCGGCATTGGCTGAATAGCTTGCCGACAAACTCCATTGGAAGTTGGCAGAACCTGGCAGAGGCATTCCTGGATAACTTCCAGGGCACTTATGTGCGACCACCGGATGCTGACAACTTAAGTCACATAACTCAACAGCCCGGAGAGTCAGCCAGGAAATTTTGGACTCGGTTCCTAACTAAAAAGAACCAAATTGTCGACTATCCGGATGCCGAAGCCCTAGCGGCCTTTTATCCATGATGAGTGGCTCGCCCGACATCTCGGCCAAGAAAAACCAAAGTCCATGGCAGCCCTCACGACACTCATGACCCGCTTTTGTGCGGGCGAGGATAGCTAGCTGGCTCGTAGCAACAATACAACAAGCAATCCTGGCACATCAGAGGCCAGGGATAGCAACGGCAAGCCCCAACGCAACAAACACAAGCGTCGCAAAAATGGGGATAACGCTGAAGACACGACAGTCAATGCCGGATTCAGTGGCTCTAAGTCCGGTCAGCGGAAAAGGCCATTCTAAAAGAACAATTCGGGCCTGTCCAGTCTGGACCGCATACTCGATCATCCATGCCAAATTCATGACATCGTCCCTTTCCGCAGTAATTATCATGCACTGCTTGGACGAACCGCGTTTGCTCGATTCAACGTGGTGCCACACTATGCCTACCGTAAGCTCAAGATGCCCGGTCCGCGTGGCACCATAATTCTTAATGGCAAGGCCGAACTCCACCTCTGCGCCGAAGAGTGTACAGCCTCCTTGACAGTAGAAGAAACGAAAGGCATCTTTGAATCGAACCTCGAGTCGACGACCAAGCTCCCAGACACCGTCAAAGGAGTCCGAACTACTTTGCGGCAGGATAGCCCGGCTCGTCTGGAGCTCAATTAAACACTCCGGCAAAAGCTAGGACAGGGCACATACTGCGGCTCAACCGCTCTGTGGCACACAAACATTTCTTGCATTTTCTTTGCAGGTTGACCTTTGCATAGGCCAGGACTGGCGACACGGAAACAACTCGAATGCATAAAGGAATCCTTAGAGATGCCCCTTGACAACCATCCGGTTACACTCCGGACCCGTACACAGCCTCCTCCCGCTTGATCTCAGCAGGTTCCACAGTCGTATTTCTTTTTCTATCACATTACTTGTATTCATACGCCTTGGCGTATTATTCAATTACAACATGTGGCTTTACATGACATTTATCTGCTATTGTTTCTTACTGACACTCTTCGTCAAAATGGCATCCGAACATCGTGATATGCCTTAAATATGCCAGGGGCTTCTTCGTACCCATAATAACGGCAATAAAGTCCGAACACCTTCGCAGACGTTCGGCACCCCGAACTTATAGCATTATATGCATCAGCTCTGAATCATGTCTTGGGTCAATAGTTGGGTTTGGCCGGCTCCCATGTTTTGGTACCTTACGTTCCGCTATATCGGCTAAGGTAGCACAGGGAGAACTACTGCGATTGTGTCTCGGTTCTTCTGGACGAGCACCTCAGTAGAGAAAGCCGAAAACTGACTGTCATGATACGGCGAGAGCTGGTTAGCTGTTCGAGATGTTGTAAAATCTTTAAGGATTTCTCCCGCATAATGCCATAACTAATGCAGCGTGCGATGGATCGGCATTTCTTCCGATCAGGTGCTTATAGAGCCCCTCGTGCGGCCTTCCGAACACCAGGGGCTGCGCCTACCTTCCTTTTGTCAAACTCCTATGGCTAAGTGAGAGTGATAAAGCCCTATAGTCTGATTGCCTAGTTCGTTGTGATGAACACCTCCTTCAAGGACCCAACACTGGGATAAAGAGTGCTCAGGTTTATCCCGAACACCCCCGTACTTCCTACGTGGGGGCAGAAGCCGACGACTGGCCAACTCTCAAGATTAATATATAAAACGGCTGCACAGGAGGAAAAACTTTCAAATAACAGGCAATAAATAATAGAAATGACCTTGTTCACCATTACAAAGGACAACATGACTGTATTCATGGAAATATAATGTCCTTGGTGCATTGCCCCGCCGCAAGGCGGGCTCCTTTCAGGACACTATCATAATATAATTCGGGCTTGTGGTGCTCCTTCCCCTCCGGCGGTCCCTCGGTCATCAGCTTTTCCGCATCCATCTTCCCCCAATGGACCTTTGCGTGGGCGAAGGCCATTCACACACCCTCCATATAGACCGACCGCTTAATGACTTCGAGTCGAGGGCAGGCACTCACAAGCCGCTTCACGAGCCCGAAGTAACTGCTTGGAATCGGCTCAGCGGGCCATAGCCGGATAATCAAATCCTTCATGGCTAGTTCGGCCGCCTTATGCAGTTCGATTAGCTGCTTCAGCTGATCGACAAATGGCACCGGATAATTCGACGCCAAATACTGCGACCAGAAGAGCTTCTCCGCAGTACTCTTTTCCTCGGCTTGGTAGAATTGGGCGGCATCAGATATGTTGCGTGGCAGCTCCGCAAACACCCCTGGAGAAATCGGAATTCAAATTATCAACTTGATCTTATCCTTTCAAATACCCGCTTTGTATAGAAAAAACATTACCAGCCGCAATCGTCCTCGCCTCCTGGATTTCCTGGATTTCCTGCAGGGCGCCTTGGGTTTCCCCCCGAGCATCGCATGCGGCCTGGTGAGCCTTGGTGAGTTCGGATTCTTTCTCCGTTAAACTCAGCTTCGAGGTCTTGCATTTCTTCACGACCTCCTGAAGCTCTCGCTCAGCTTCAATAACCCTGGCCTCGTGCTTTTCGCGAAGAGCCTACTCTGCGGCTGCCTTCTTCTCAGCTTCGGCCACAGCCTTCTTAAGAGCCTCAATTTCGGCCATCGCCCCTAGAGCACATAATAAAAATATTTTCATCATGCACACTTATTCATTTGTGCTGAATGCGAACAAGGTTTCTGCATACCTTGGTTATCCTCCAACTGCTTCTTCACTCGGCCAAGTTCTCCTTCGGCCTGGTCCAGACTCTGCCTCAGTCCGGATACTTCCGCGGTTTGAGAGGCGGCAGTTGCTACAGACGCCTGCTTTTTAACCAACGAGAGATGCCATAAAGTGAGTCTCCTGCGAACATATATTTTATCCTCTGGTCGGCTCTTTCTTTCACCGAACAATGTATCAGGGGCTACTACCTATACCATGACACTCTTAAAATCCCCACAAAACATACCTCAAAGCCCGTTATAAGGCTGATGCAGGCTTCATCCAGACCACTCTCAGCGGACTGAATCTTCTCAACCACCGCACCCATAAGGGCACGGTGTTCATCGATGATGGAGGCACTTTTCAGCGCCGCCGATAAAGTATCCAGCACCTCTGGTTGGACAGAGGTTGCCGGTGGAACAGGCATACCCCCTCCAGCCAAGGGAGGCCGCCTGCCTGATTCTGGAGCTGTATTGGTCTCCGGGATTGTGCCCGACTGGGGGCCGAATTCAAGATCACCCCCGCCGTCGACGTCCATGGGAGCCTTCTCTCCCATGTGTCCGGCCCCTGAAGTTTGACCTCCAGGCGCCGCCTTTACGATCTTTTCCCCCCTCCTTGGCCTGGGTCCTCCTGGGACGAAACCTCGGTGTCATTCACATGTTTGGGGGAAGGGGCCTTCGGGGGTGTCCCGCTCTCCATAGCATCCGAACCCAGCGAATCCTCCGACGAGGATTGTTCGGTACGGGACCTCGCCGAACTGCAAATAAAAGTATGGCTCAGATTAAATTATTATGCCATGACGAGCCAAAACGCATAAGCATGTTCGGATTTTATATACTCGCAAGTTCACCAGGGGCTGGGACTTGGGATCCTGCTCCGGGCTGCCATCGGCGGCGGCGGTGGACTCCTTTGGAAGAGGAGTTTTTCCCCTCTTAGGCGACTCAGCCTTCAAGGATGTGGAGGCCGTCCTATTCTTTCTTCCCCCGCTGGGGATTCGTCTTCCTCCTCCTCGTCGTCCTCCTCGGAGGAAGAACGGGCACTGGAGTCTTCGGATTTTGCGTCCGAGGCGCCACGGCGACGGAGGCCGCCCCTGGTCTTCTTGGCCTCCTTCTCGACCTTCTTCTTCGGCGCCTTGTAAGGCGCCGGTGTTGGGGAACGTAGTAATTTCAAAAAAATTCCTACGCACACGCAAGATCATGGTGATGCATAGCAACGAAAGGGGAGAGTGTTGTCAACGTACCCTCGTAGACCGAAAGCGGAAGCGTTAGCACAACACGGTTGATGTAGTCGTATGTCTTCACGATCCGACCAATCAAGTACCAAACATACGGCACCTCCGATTTCAGCACACGTCCAGCTCGATGACGTCCCACGAACTCTGATCCAGCAGAGCTTTGCAGGAGAGTTCCGTCAGCACAGCGGCGTGATGACGGTGTTGATGATGCTACCGATGCAGGGCTTCGCCTAAGCACCGCTACGATATTACCGAGGTGGAATATGGTGGAGGGGGCACCGCACACGGCTAAGAGATCAAGAGATCAATTGTTGTGTTCTAGGGTGCCCCTGCCCCCGTATATAAAGGATCAAGGGGGGAGGCGGCCGGACAAGGAGGAGGGCGCGCTAAGGGGGGAGTCCTACTCCGGGAGTAGGACTCCTCCTTTCCTTGTTGGAGTAGGAGAGAAGGAAAAGGGGGGAGAGGGAGAAGGAAAAGGGGGCTGCACCCCTTGTCCAATTCGGACCAGGGGGCGTGCCTCCTTCCTTTTGGCCTCTCTCCTCTATTCCCGTATGGCCCAATAAGGTCCATATACTCCGCGGCGAATTCCCGTAACTCTCCGGTACTCCGAAAAATACCCGAATCACTCGGAACCTTTCCGATGTCCGAATATAGTCGTCCAATATACCAATCTTTACGTCTCGACCATTTCGAGACTCTTCGTCATCTCCCCGATCTCATCAGGGACTCCGAACTACATTCGGTACATCAAAACACATAACTCATAATATAAATTGTCACCGAACTTTAAGTGTGAGGACCCTACGGGTTCGAGAACTATGTAGACATGACCGAGACACGTCTCCGGTCAATAACCAATGGAGGAACCTGATGATCATATTGGCTCCCACATATTCTATGAAGATCTTTATCGGTCAAACCGCATAACAACATACGTTGTTCCCTTTGTCATCGATATGTTACTTACCCGAGATTAGATCATTGGTATCTCAATACCTAGTTCAATCTTGTTACTGGCAAGTCTCTTTACTCGTTATGTAATGCATCATCCCGCAACTAACTCATTAGTCACATTGCTTGCAAGGCTTATAGTGATGTGCATTACCGAGAGGGCCCTGAGATACCTCTCCGACAATCGGTGTGACAAATCCTAATCTCGAATTACACCAACTAAACAAGTACCTTCGAAGACACCTGTAGAGCTCCTTTATAATCACCCAGTTAAGTTGTGACGTTTGGTAGCACACAAAGTGTTCCTCTGGTAAAGGGGAGTTGCATAATCTCATAGTCATAGGAACATGTATAAGTCATGAAGAAAGCAATAGCAACATACTAAACGATCAAGTGCTAAGCTAACGGAATGGGTCAAGTCAATCACATCATTCTCCTAATGATGTGAACCCGTTAATCAAATGACAACTCATGTCTATGGCTAGGAAACTTAACCATCTTTGATTCACGAGCTAGTCAAGTAGAGACATACTAGTGACACTATGTTTTTCTATGTATTCACACATGTATTATGTTTCCAGTTAATATAATTCTAGTATGAATAATAAACATTTATCATGAAATAAGAAAATAAATAATAACTTTATTATTGCCTCTAGGGCATATTTCCTTCAGTCTCCCACTTGCACTAGAGTCAATACTCTAGTTCACATCACCATGTGATTTAACACCAATATTCACATCTGTATGTGATTAACACCCATAGTTCACATCGTCATGTGACCAACACCCAAAGGGTTTACTAGAGTCAATAATCTAGTTCACATCGACATGTGATTAACACCCAAAGAGTACTAAGGTATGATCATGTTTTGCTCGTGAGAGAAGTTTAGTCAATGGGTCTGTCACATTCAGAGCCGTATGTATTTTGCAAATATTCTATGTCTACAATGCTCTGCACGAAGCTACTCTAGCTAATTGCTCCCACTTTTGATATGTATCCAGATTGAGACTTAGAGTCATCTGGATCGGTGTAAAAGCTTGCACCGATGTAACTCTTTACGACGGGCTCTTTTATCACCTCCATAATCGAGAAATATTTCCTTAGTCCTCACTAAGGATATTCTTGACCGATGTCCAGTGATCTACTCTTAGATCAAAATTGTACTCCCTTGCCAAACTCAGAGCAAGGTATACAATAGGTCTGGTACACAGCATAGCATACTTTATAGAACCTATGACTGAGGCATAGGGAATGACTTTTCATTCTATTTCTATTTTCTGCCATGGTCGGGTTTTGAGTCTTACTCATCTTTACACCCTGTAATACAGACAAGAATTCCTTCTTTGGCTGATCCATTTTGAACTATTTCAAAACTTGCCAAGGTATATACTCATTGAAAAATCTTATCAAGCGTCTTGATCTATCTTATAGATCTTGATGCCCAATATGTAAGCAGCTTCACCAGGTCTTTCATTGAATTTTTTTATTCAAGTATCCTTTTATGCTATCCAGAAATTCTATATCATTTCCAATCAACAATATGTCGTCTACATATAATATCAGAAATGCTACAGATCTCCCACTCACTTTCTTGTAAATACAGGCTTCTCCAAAAGTCTGTATAAAACCATATGCTTTGATCATACTATCAAAGTGTTTATTCCAACTCCGAGAGGCTTGCACTAGTCCATAAATGGATCGCTGGAGCTTGCACACTTTGTTAGCACCTTTTGGATCGACAAAACCTTCTGGTTGCATCATATACAACTCTTCTTCTAGAAATCCATTCTGGAATGCAGTTTCGACATCCATTTGCCATATTTCATAATCATAAAATGCGGCAATTGCTAACATGATTCGGACAGACTTAAGCATCGCTACGGGTGAGAAAGTCTCATCATAGTCAACCCCTTGAACTTGTTGAAAACCTTTCGCAACAAGTCGAGCTTTGTAGACAGTAACATTACCATCAGCGTTAGTCTTTTTCTTGAAAATCCATTTAATCTTGATGGCTTGCCGATCATCGGGCAAGTCAACCAAAGTCCATACTTTGTTCTCATACATGGATCCCATCTCAGATTTCATGGCCTCAAGCCATTTTGCGGAATCTGGGCTCATCATCGCTTCCTCATAGTTCGTAGGTTCGCCATGGTCAAGTAACATGACCTCTAGAATAGGATTACCATACCACTCTGGTGCGGATCTTACTCTGGTTGACCTACGAGGTTCGTAGTAACTTGATCTGAAGTTTCATGATCATTATCATTAGCTTCCTCACTAATTGGTGTAGTCGTCACAGGAACCGTTTTCTGTGATGAACTACTTTTCAATAAGGGAGTAGGTACAGTTACCTCATCAAGTTCTACTTTCCTCCCACTCACTTCTTTCGAGAGAAACTCCTTCTCTAGAAAGGATCCATCTTACCAACGAATATTTTGCCTTCGGATCTGTGATAGAAGGTGTACCCAACAGTTTCCTTTGGGTATTATATGAAGACTCACTTCTCCGATTTGGGCTCGAGCTTATTAGGTTGAAACTATTTCACATAAGCATCGTAGCCCCAAACTTTAAGAAACGACAACTTAGGTTTATTTCTAAACCATAGTTCATATGGTGTCATCTCAACAGATTTAGATGGTGCCCTATTTTAACGTGAATGCAGCTATCTCTAATGCATAACCCAAAACGATATTGGTAAATCGGTAAGAGACATCATTGATCCCACCATATCAAATAAAGTGCGTTTATAATGTTTGGATACACCGTTACGCTGTGGTGTTCCAGGGGGCATGAGTTTGTGAAACTATTCCACATTATTTTAACTGGAGGCCAAACTCGTAACTCAAATATTCATCTCCACGATCAGATCGTAGAAACTTTATTTTCTTGTTACGATGATTTTCCGCTTCACTCTGATATTCTTTGAACCTGTCAACTGTTTTCAGACTTATGTTTCATTAAGTAGATATACTCATATCTGCTCAAATCATTTGTGAAGGTCAGAAAATAACGATACCCGCCACGAGCCTTAATACTCATTGGTCTGCATACATCAGCATGTATTATTTCCAACAAGTCAGTAGCTCGTTCCATTGTTCCGGAGAACGAAGTTTTAGTCATCTTGCCCAAAAGGCACGGTTCGCAAGCATCAAATGATTCATAACCAAGTGATTTAGAAAATCCATCTTTATGGAGTTTCTTCATGCGCTTTACACCGATATGACTCAAACGGCAGTGCCACAAATAAGTTGCACTATCATTATTAACTTTGCATCTTTTGGCATCAATATTATGAATATGTGTATCACTACGATCGAGATCCAACAAACTATTTTCATTGGGTGTATGACCATTGAAGGTTTTATTCATGTAAACAGAACAACAATTATTCCCTGACTTTAAATGAATAACCGTATTGCAATAAACATGATCAAATCATATTCATGCTCAACGCAAATGCCAAATAACATTTATTTAGGTTTAACACTAATCCCAAAAGTATAGGGAGTGTGTGATGATGATCATATCAATCTTGGAACTACTTCCAACACTCATCGTCACTTCCCCTTCAACTAGTCTCTGTTTATTCTGTAACTCCTGTTTCGAGTTATTAATCTTAGCAACCGAACAAGTATCAAATACCCAGGGGCTACTATAAACACTAGTAAGGTACACATCAATAACCTGTATATCAAATATACCCTTGTTCACTTTGCCATCCTTCTTATCCACCAAATATTCAGGGTATTTTCGCTTCTAGTGACCATTTCCTTTGCAATAGAAGCACTCAGTTTCAGGCTTTGGTCCAGTTTTGGGATTCCTCGCGGGAGTGACAACTTGCTTGTCATTCTACTTGAAGTTCCCTTTCTTTCCATTTGCCCTTTTCTTGAAACTAGTGGTCTTTTCAATCATCAACACTTGATGCTCTTTATTGATTTCTACCTTCGTCGATTTCAACATCAGAAGAGCTCGGGAATCGTTTTCGTCATCCCTTGCATACTATAGTTCATCACGAAGTTCTAGCAACTTGGTTATGGTGACTAGAGAACTATGTCAATCACTATCTTATCTGGAAGATTAACTCCCACTTGATTCAAGCGATTGTAGTACCCAGACAATCTGAGCACATGCTCATTGCTTGAGCTATTCTCCTCCATCTTTTAGCTATAGAACTTGTTGGAGACTTCATATCTCTCAACTCGGGTATTTGCTTGAAATATTAACTTCAACTTCTGGAACATCTCATATGGTCCATGACGTTCAAAACGTCTTTGAAGTCCCGATTCTAAGCCGTTAAGCATGGTGCACTAAACTATCAAGTAGTCATCATATTGAGCTAGCCAAACGTTCATAATATCTGCATCTGCTCCTACAATAGGTCTATCACCTAGAGGGGCATCAAGGACATAATTCTTTTGTGCAGCAATGAGGATAATCCTCAGATCACGGATCCAATCCGCATCATTGCTACTAACATTTTTCAACATAGTTTTTCTCTAGGAACATATATAAAACATAGGGAAACAACAACGCGAGATATTGATCTACAACATAATTTGCAGAATACTATCAGGACTAAGTTCATGATAAATTAAAGTTCAATTAATCATATTACTTAAGAACTCCCACTTAGATAGACATCCCTCTAATCATCTAAGTGATCACGTGATCCAAATCAACTAAACCATGTCCGATCATCACGTGAGATGGAGTAGTTTTCAACGGTGAACATCACTATGTTGATCATATCTACTATATGATTCACGCTCGACCTTTCGGTCTCTAGTGTTCCGAGGCCATATCTGTATATGCTAGGCTCGTCAAGTTTAACCTGAATATTCCGTGTGTGCAACTGTTTTGCACCCTTTGTATTTGAACGTAGAGCCTATCACACCCGATCATCACATGGTGTCTCAGCACGAAAAACTTTCGCAACGGTGCATACTCAGGGAGAAAACTTATACCTTGAAATTTTAGTAAGGGATCATCTTATAAAGCTACTGTCGAACTAAGCAAAATAAGATGTATAAAAGATAATCATCAGATGCAATCAAAAATATGTGACATGATATGGCCATCATCATCTTGTGCCTTTGATCTCCATCTCCAAAGTACTGTCATGATCTCTATCGTCACCGGCACGACACCATGATCTCCATCATCTTGATCTATATCAATGTGTCGTCACATGGTCGTCTCGTCAACTATTGCTCTTGCAACTATTTCTATCGCATAGCGATAAAGTAAAGCAATTATTTGGCGCTTGCATCTTATGCAATAAAGAGACAACCATAAGGCTTCTACCAGTTGCTGATAACTTCAACAAAACATGATCATCTCATACGACAACTTATATCTCATCACGTCTTGACCATATCACATCACAACATGCCTTGCAAAAACAAGTTAGACGTCCTCTACTTTGTTATTGCAAGTTTTACGTGGCTGCTACGGGCTGAGCAAGAACCGTTCTTACCTACGCATCAAAACCACAATGATAATTCGTCAAGTTAGTGTTGTTTTAACCTTCTCAAGGACCGGGCGTAGACACAATCAGTTCAACTAAAGTTGGAGAAACTGACAACCACCGGCCACCTATGTGCAAAGCACGTCGGTAGAACCAGTCTCGCGTAAGCGTACACATAATGTCGGCCCGGGCCGCTTCATCCAACAATACCGCCGAACCAAAGTATGACATATGCTGGTAAGCGGTATGACTTGTATCGTCCACAACTCACTTGTGTTCTACTCATGCATATAACATCTACGCATAAGACCAGGCTCGGATGCCACTGTTGGGGAGCGTAGTAATTTCAAAAAAATTCCTACGCACATGCAAGATCATGGTGATGCATAGCAACGAGAGGGAGAGTGTTGTCCATGTACCCTCGTAGACCGAAAGCGGAAGCGTTAGCACAACGCGGTTGATGTAGTCGTACGTCTTCACGATCCGACCGATCAAGTACCGAACATACGGCACCTCCGATTTCAGCACACGTCCAGCTCGATGACGTCCCAAGAACTCTGATCCAGCAGAGCTTTGCGGGAGAGTTCCGTCAGCACGGCGGCGTGATGACGGTGTTGATGATGCTACCGACGCAGGGCTTCGCCTAAGCACCGCTACGATATTACCAAGGTGGAATATGGTGGAGGGGGGCACCGCACACGGCTAAGAGATCAAGAGATCAATTGTTGTGTTCTAGGGTGCCCCCTGCTCCCGTATATAAAGGAGCAAGGGGGGAGGCGGCCGGCCAAGGAGGAGGGCGCGCCAAGGGGGGGTCCTACTCCCACCGGGAGTAGGACTCCTCCTTTCCTTGTTGGACTAGGAGAGAAGGAAAAAGGTGGAGAGGGAGAAGGAAAAAGGGGCTGCACCCCTTGTCCAATTCGGACCAGAGGGGGGGCGCATGCCTCCTTCCTTTTGGCCTCTCTCCTTTATTCCCGTATGGCCCAATAAGGCCCATATACTCCCCGGTAAATTCCCGTAACTCTCCGGTACTCCAAAAAATACCCAAATCACTCGGAACCTTTCCGATGTCCGAATATAGTCGTCCAATATATCGATCTTTATGTCTCGACCATTTCGAGACTCCTCGTCATCTCCCCGATCTCATCCGGGACTCTGAACTACCTTCGGTACATCAAAACACATAACTCATAATATAAATCGTCACCGAACTTTAAGCGTGCGGACCCTACGGGTTCGAGAACTATGTAGACATGACCGAGACACGTCTCTGTCCAATAACCAATAGCGGAACATGGATGCTCATATTGGCTCCCACATATTCTATGAAGATCTTTATCGGTCAAACTGCATAACAACATATGTTGTTCCCTTTGTCATCGGTATGTTACTTGCCTGAGATTAGATCGTCGGTATCTCAATACCTAGTTCAATCTCGTTACCGGCAAGTCTCTTTACTCGTTATGTAATGCATCATCCCGCAACTAACTCATTAGTCACATTTCTCGCAAGGCTTATAGTGAAGTGCATTACCGAGAAGGCCCAGAGATACCTCTCCGGTAATCGGAGTGACAAATCTTAATCTTGAATTACGCCAACTCAACAAGTACCTTCATAGACACCTCTAGAGCTCCTTTATAATCACCCAATTACGTTGTGACGTTTGGTAGCACACAAAGTGTTCCTCCGATAAACGGGAGTTGCATAATCTCATAGTCATAGGAACATGTATAAGTCATGAAGAAAGCAATAGCAACATACTAAACGATCAAGTGCTAAGCTAACGGAATGGGTCAAGTCAATCACATCATTCTCCTAATGATGTGATCCCGTTAATCAAATGACAACTCATGTCGATGGCTAGGAAACTTAACCATCTTTGATTCACGAGCTAGTCAAGTAGAGGCATACTAGTGACACTATGTTTGTCTATGTATTCACACATGTATTATGTTTCCGGTTAATATAATTCTAGTATGAATAATAAACATTTATCATGAAATAAGGAAATAAATAATAACTTTATTATTGCCTCTAGGGCATATTTCCTTCAGCCGGGACCAGCATCTTCCTTAGAAGTGGGCCGGCCAGCTCTTCTGGCAGTGGGGCCGGACAGTAGATCTGCCCCGCCTTCTTCGTCCAACCCTAGGAGAATTGTGGAAAACACATTGAGCATTTTCCTCAAGATATGCAAATAAAACATATGAATTGCCAACATAACAGTGACTTACTGAACTTGTAGGGCGGGCAGTTGGTACCCGCGGTCCTCGGAGGAGTCCGGCCATGATTTGCCGGACTTAAAATGCACCTTCTAGATGTCCTTGTGCGAGGAGCCAAAGAGCTCCCGTATGGTCTAGTGCTTGGCCGGGTCGAATTCCCATAAATTGCAAGCCCGGTGTTGACAAGGAAGACTCCGGCGAACTAACATCACCTGGACTACATTGACAAGATTGATGTTCTTGTCTTCCATATCCTTGACGCGCGTCTGGAGCACCGACAGTTCATCGGACGAAGACCAGTTCAGGCCCTTCTTAGGCCAGGACGCAAGCCGCAGGGGGGCTCCGGATCGGAATTCGGGAGCAGCGGTCCATTCCGTGCCGCGCGGCTCAGTGATGTAAAACCACTGCTGCTGCCACTCCTTGACGGAATCATTGAAAGTACTTGTTGGCCATGTAACGTTGGGCATCTTGCTCACCATGGCGCCGCACTCGGCATGCTCGCCGCTCACTACCTTGGGCTTCACATTAAAAACCTTCAGCCATAAGACGAAGTGTGGCGTGATGTGGAGAAAGGCCTCGCACACGATGATGAATGTCGACATGTTGAGGAAGGAATTGGGGGATAGATCATGAAAATTGATCCCATAATAATACATGATGCCGCGAACGAATGGGTGGAGGGGAAACCCTAGCCCGCAGACAAAATGAGGGAGGAATACAACCCTCTCATGGGGTTTCGGAGTAGGGACGATATGTCCCGCCATCGGAAGACGGTGGCCGATTTTCTTGGCCAGATACCCGGCCTCCCGAAGCTTTTTGATATCCTTCTCCCGGACGGTAGAGGCCATCCACTTGCCTCCTACTCCGGATCCGGACATTTTCGGAAGACCTTTTTGGGCGGAGAAGATGAACGCTTGGGCGCTAGGGCTCGAGCAAGGGGGAATGGATGAGCAAAGGAAGAAGAAGGCGTGGGTGAAAAAGGGAGTCCTTATCCCCTTATAAAGGTAGCAGGGATCCTGTGCCTCCCCACTCGCCCAGTAAACTCGCTTATTCCCCAAGTGCCGCGTTGATGGCGCGGTTGGGTTACCCACACCCATATTGATGAGAATCCCGTGATAAGGGGACACAATCTCTGCTTTGACAAGACGTGCCAATAAAACCGCCTCGCGATATGTGCGATGGCAGGTTGAGAAAAACGGTTCGCATAATGACCGGGTCGCGGCGTGATGTCACGCTATGAAAAGTTGTCAGCAGATTAGATTTGTGAAATATTGTACTCTCTACGGTGGTATGTGGAACTTGTTTTGCAGAGCCGGACACGATCCTCATATTCAAGATCTTCTATGGAGTATTCGGAGAAGGAACCCGCCTTGCAATGCCGAAGACAATCTGCGCGACAGACTCATCGTCATTGAAGCCTGGTTCAGGGGCTACTGAGGGAGTCCTAGATTAGGGGGTCCTCGGACAGCCGGACTATATACTTTGGCCGGGCTACTGGACTATGAAGATACAAGATTGAAGACTTCATCCCGTGTCCAGGTGGGACTCTCCTTTGCATGGAAGGCAAGCTTGGCAATTCGGATATGTAGATCTCCTTCTCTGTAACCGACTCTGTGCAACCCTAACCCGCTCCGGTGTCTATATAAACCGGAGGGTTTAGTCCGTAGGAAAACAACAATCATAATCATAGGCTAGCTTCTAGGGTTTAGCCTCTACGATCTCGTGGTAGATCAACTCTTGTAATACTCATATCATCAAGATCAATCAAGCAGGAAGTAGGGTATTACCTCCATTGAGAGGCCCGAACCTGGGTAAACATTGTGTCCCCCGCCTCTTGTTACCATTAGCCTTAGACGCACAGTTCGGGACTGCCTACCCGAGATCCGCCGGGTTTGACACCGACACCTTCCTTTTGCTGGTCCCCACCAAAGTTCCGTACGAGCCTATTAAGATCATCGCCCACAGATGCAGGGAGCTTAAAAACTCCCATTAAGTAGGTTGGAATTGCTTGCAACACCGCCTTTATCATCACTTCTTTACCAGCAGAAGAGAGAGTGTCACCCCATAACATGATCCACTTAGTAACAGTAGCTTGCAAGTTCAGGAAGCGCCCCTTAGACATTCTCCCTTCCGGAGTTGGGAGCCCAAGATATTTCTCCTCGAATGCCTCAGTTTGCACTTGCAGCACTGACCGTGTATCTATCTGGATAGCAACCGGACAAGATTGCCCGAACAAAATGTTGCACTTGGCCGGGTAGATGAGTTGATCGGTCGCTCGTTGCTACATCTTGAACTTGCGTTGGTTTTCCTTGAAGAGGAGAGGATGATGCAGCAATAGTAGCGTAAGTATTTCCCTCAGTTTTTGAGAACCAAGGTATCAATCCAGTAGGAGGCTCCTCAAAAGTCCCACGCACCTACACAAACAAACTGAGAACTCGCGACCAACGTGATAAAGGGGTTGTCAATCCCTTCACGGCCACTTGCGAAAGTGAGATATGATAGAGATAGTATGATAAGATAAATATATTTTTGGTATTTTATAATATAGATGCAAAAAGTAAAGATGCAAATAAAAGTAGATTGGAAGCAAATATGATAAGAGATAGACCCGGGGGCCATATGTTTCACTAGAGGCTTCTCTCGAGATAGCATAAGTATTATAGTGGGTGAACAAATTACTATCGAGCAATTGATAGAAAAGCGAATAATTATGAGATTATCTAGGCATGATCATGTATATAGGCATCACGTCCATAACAAGTAGACCGACTCCTGCCTGCATCTACTACTATTACTCCACACATCGACCAACTCCTACCTGCATCTAGAGTATTAAGTTCACAAAGAACAGAGTAACGCCTTAAGCAAGATGACATGATGTAGAGGGATAAACTCATGCAATATGATATAAACCCCATCTTGTTATCCTCGATGGCAACAATACAATACGTGTCTTGCAACCCTTTCTGTCACTGGGTAATAACACCGCGAGATTGGACCCAAAGCTAAGCACTTCTCCCATGGCAAGAAAGATCAATCTAGTAGGCCAAACCAAACCGATAATTCGAAGAGACTTGCAAAGATAACTCAATCATACATAAAAGAATTCAGAGAAGAATCAAATATTATTCATAGATAAACTTGATCATAAACCCACAATTCATCGGATCTCAACAAACACACCGCAAAGATTATATCGAATAGATCTCCACAAGAGAGGGGGAGAACATTGTATTGAGATCCAAAGAGAGAGAAGAAGCCATCTAGCTAATAACTATGGACCCGTATGTCTGTGGTAAACTACTCACAACTCATCGGAGGGGCAAGGATGTTCATGTAGAGGCCCTCCATGGTCGATTCCCCCTCCGGCAGAACACCGGCGAAGGCTCCAAGATGGGATCTCACGGATACATAAGGTTACGGCGGTGGAAATTGTGTTTCGGGTGCTCCCTGGATGTTTTCGGGGTACGTAGGTATATATACGAGGAAGAAGTACGTTGGTGGCCGCCCGAGGGGCCCACGAGATAGGGGGCGCGCCCTACAGGAGGGGGGGGGCGCCCTCCTATCTCGTGGGAGCCTCGGTTGCTTCTTGGCTTGCACTCCAAGTCCTCTAGATCATGTTCGTTCCAAAAATCATGCTCCCAAAGGTTTCATTCCATTTGGACTCTATTTGATATTCCTTTTCTTCGAAATACTGAAATAGGCAAAAAAACAGCAATACGGGCTGGGCCTCCGGTTAATAGGTTAGTCCCAAAAATGATATAAATGTTTAAAATAAAGCCCATAAACATCCAAAAGGGGTAATATAATAGCATGGAACAATCAAAAATTATAGATACGTTGGAGACATATCAAGCATCCCCAAGCTTAATTCCTGCTCGTCCTCGAGTAGGTAAATGATAAAAAGAAATTTTTGATGTGGAATGCTACCTAGCATAATTCTCAATGTAATTTTCTTTAATGTGGAATGAATGTTCAGATCCAAATGTTTCAAAATAAAAGCTTATAAAACATAAAAATAATAATGCTTCCAAGCATACTAACAAATAATCATGTCCTATCAAAATAGCATAGTCAAAGAAAGCTTATCCCTACAAAATCATATAGTTAGGCCATGCTTCATTTTCATTACACGAAATACTCCCATCATGCACAACCCCGATGACGAGCCGAGCAATTGTTTCATACTTTTTAATGCGCTTCAGCTTTTTCAACTCTTACGCAATACATGAGCGCAAGCCATGGACATAGCACTATGGTGGTATAAGGTGGTGGTTGTGAGGACAAAAAGGGAGAAGATAGTCTCACATCAACTAGGCGTATTAACGGGCTATATGGAGATGCCCATTAATAGATATCAATGTGAGTGAGTAGGGATTGCCATGCAACAGATGCACTAGAGCTATAAATATATGAAAGCTCAACAAAAGAAACTAAGTGGGTGTGCATCCAACTTGCTTGCTCACGAAGACCTAGGGCATTTTGAGGAAGCCCATCATTAGAATATACAAGCCAAGTTCTATAATGAAAAATTCCCACTTAGTATATGAAAATGACAACATAGGAGACTCTCTATCATGAAGATCATAGTGCTACTTTGAAGCACAAGTGTGGAAAAGAGATAGTAGCATTGTCCCTTCTCTCTTTTTCTCTCATTTTATTTCTTTTTTTCTCCTTTTTTTCTTTGGCCTTTCTTTTTTTTCTTTTTGGCCTTTCTCTTTTTTTTTGTAAAGTCCGAAGTCTCATCCCGACTTGTGGGGGAATCATAGCCTTCATCATCCTTTCCTCACCAGGACAATGCTCTAATAATGAAGATCGTCACACTTATATGGATTTACAACTCAAGAATTACAACTCAAAGCTAGAACAAGATATGACTCTATATGAATGCCTCCGGCGGTGTACCGGGATATGCAATGAATCAAGAGCGACATGTATGAAAATTATGAAGGTGGCCTTGCCACAAATACGATGTCAACTACATGATTATGCAAAAGAGCAATATGACAATGATGGGATGTGTCATAATAAACGTAACGGTGGAAAGTTGCATGGGAATATATCTCGGAATGTCTATGGAAATGCCATAATAGGTAGGTATGGTGGCTGTTTTGAGGAAGGTAAATAAAGGGTTTATGATACCAGCGAAAGTTGCGCGGTAATAATAAAGGCTAGCAAAGTGAAAGGATGAGTGTGCGTATATCCATGGACTCACATTAGTCAAAAAGAACTCATATACTTATTGCAAAATTCTACTTAGCCCTCGAAGCAAAGTACTACTACGCATGCCCCAAGAGGGATAGATTGGTAGGAAAAGACCATCGCTCGTCCCCAACTGCCACTCATAAGGAAGACAATCAAAAGAGCACCTCATGCAACAAATTTATCACACAACTTTTACCATACCTACATGCTACGGGACTTGCCAACTTTAACAAAAGTATTCCTCAATTTCATAATTACCCACTAGCATGACCCTAACATTACTACCTTCATATCTCAAAACAATTATCAAGCATCAAGTTGATCATAGCATCCAATTCTTTTTCTATGATAGTTTTTATTATACCCAACTTGGATGCTCATCATTCTAGGACCAAATTATAACCATAGCAAATATCATGTTGTTCTAAAAGACTCTCAAAATAATATAAGTGAAGCATGAGAGACTAGAAATTTCTTCAAAATTAAGACACCACCGTGCTCTAAAAAGATATAAGTGAAGCACTAGAGCAAAAACTATCAAGCTCAGAAGATATAAGTGAAGCACATAGAGTATTCTAGCAAATTCTAATCAAATAGGCTTCTCCCAAAAGGTGTGTACAGAAAGGATGATTGTGGTAAACTAAAAAGCAAAGACTAATATAATACACGACGCTCCAAGCAAAACACATATCATGTAGCGAATAAAAATATAGCTCCAAGTAAAGTTACCAATGAACGAAGACGAAAGAGGGGATGCCTTCCCGGGGCATCCCCAAGCTTAGGCTTTTGGCTATTCTTGAATATCTTGGGGTGCCTTGGGCATCCCCAAGCTTAGGCTCTTACCACTCCTATTCCATAGTCCATAAATGCTTTACCCAAAACTTGAAAACTTCACAACACAAAACTCAACGGGAAATCTTATAAGCTCCGTTAGTGAAAGAAAACAAAACCACCACATAATATACTGCAATGAACTCATTCTTTATTTATTTTGGTGTTAAACCTACTGTATTCCAACTTCTCTATGGTTTATAAATTATTTTACTAGCCATAGATGCATCAAAATAAGCAAACAACACACGAAAAACAGAATCTGTCAAAAACAGAACAGTCTGTAGCAATCTGTAACTAACGCAAATTTCTGGAACTCTAAAAATCCTACCAAAATAGGAAGTACTGGAAAATTTGTCTATTGATCAGCAGCAAAAAGAATCAATGCAAAATCATATTTCTGTGATTTATAGAATTTTGTCTCGTGAGCGCAAAGTTTCTGTTTTTCAGCAGAATCAAATCAACTATCATCATAGTTTATCCTATAGGTTCTACTTGGCACAAACACTAATTAAAAGATAACAACACATCTAAATAGAGAGTAGATGCAAGATTTATTACTAAACAGGAGCAAAAACAAAAAACATAAAGAAAAATTGGGTTGCCTCCCAACTAGCGCTATCGTTTAACGCCCCTAGCTAGGCATAAAAGCAAAGATAGATCTAAGTAGTGCCATCTTTGGCACTCAACTTTTTAATGGAGTTGTGTTCAGGTCTGGGAGGCTCTTTGTGTTTCCCTTCATGCTCAGAGATCCTTTGATCCAAAGCATCCAACCGTTTATTACAAAGTACAATAAAGTTATTCATGCGGTTGATACTCCCACCAATATTCTTAAGTGGTTCAACAATTTTTTGCAATTCACAAAGTTTCTCTAAAATTTGAGTTCCTTCAAGAGAGAAGGATGATCCATTTTTTAGGGGAAGTACTCCTACAATACCTTCTATAATTTCATAAGCGAAACTAGGATCAATTTCAATAAAACATCCTTTTGCGGCAAAATCAAGAAGTTGTCTATGGGATGGGGTTAACCCAACATAAAAATTGCGCATTAAAATCTTGAAATCTCCTTCCACGACACAACTGCAATAAGATTCTAACATCCTAAACCAGAAAAAGGCAAATAGAGGAGGAGATTGGGAAAGAGAGGGCGAATAAAACGGCAAGGGTGAAGTGCGGGGGAGAGGAAAATGTGAGGCAAATGGTAAATAATGTAAATGCGAGGGAGATGGGTTTGTGATGGGTACTTGGTATGTCTTGACTTGAGCGAAGACCTCCCCGGCAATGGCGCCAGAAATCCTTCTTGTACGTCTTGAGCTTGCGTTGGTTTTCCTTGAAGAGGAGAGGGTGATGCAGTAATAGTAGCGTAAGTATTTCCCTCAGTTTTTGAGAACCAAGGTATCAATCCAGTAGGAGGCTCCTCAAAAGTCCCACGCACCTACACAAACAAACTGAGAACTCGCAACCAACGCGATAAAGGGGTTGTCAATCCCTTCACGACCACTTTGCGAAAGTGAGATCTGATAGGGATAATATGATAAGATAAATATATTTTTGGTATTTTGTAATATAGATGCAAAAAGTAAAGATGCAAATAAAAGTAGATTGGAAGCAAATATAATAAGAGATAGACCCGGGGGCCATAGGTTTCACTAGAGGCTTCTCTCGAGATAGCATAAGTATTCCGGTGGGTGAACAAATTACTGTCGAGCAATTGATAGAAAAGCGAATAATTATGAGATTATCTAGGAATGATCATGTATATAGGCATCACGTCTATAACAAGTAGACCGACTCCTGCCTGCATCTACTACTATTACTCCACACATCGACCGACTTCTGCCTGCATCTAGAGTATTAAGTTCACAAAGAACAGAGTAACGCCTTAAGCAAGATGACATGATGTAGAGGGATAAACTCATGCAATATGATATAAACCCCATCTTGTTATCCTCGATGGCAACAATACAATACGTATCTTGCAACCCTTTCTGTCACTGGGTAAGAACACCGCAAGATTGAACCCAAAGCTAAGCACTTCTCCCATGGCAAGAAAGATCAATCTAGTAGGCCAAACCAAACCGATAATTCGAAGAGACTTGCAAAGATAACTCAATCATACATAAAAGAATTCAAAGAAGAATCAAATATTATTCATAGATAAACTTGATCATAAACCCACAATTCATCGGATCTCGACAAACACACCGCAAAAAGAGATTACATCGAATAGATCTCCACAAGAGAGGGGGAGAACATTGTATTGAGATCCAAAAAGAGAGAAGAAGCCATCTAGCTAATAACTATGGACCCGTAGGTCTGTGGTAAACTACTCACAACTCATCAGAGGGGCAAGGATGTTCATGTAGAGGCCCTCCGTGGTCGATTCCCCCTCCGGCAGAACGCCGGCGAAGGCTCCAAGATGGGATCTCGCGGATATAGAAGGTTACGGCGGTGGAAATTGTGTTTCGGGTGCTCCCTGGATGTTTTCAGGGTACGTAGGTATATATAAGAGGAAGAAGTATGTCGGTGGCCGCCCGAGGGGC
>NC_041391.1:520703677-520707490 GCF_002162155.2 Triticum dicoccoides
GCTGCTTCTTTGCTTGCACTCCAAGTCCTCTAGATCACGTTCGTTCCAAAAATCACGCTCCCGAAGGTTTCATTCCGTTTGGACTCCTTTGATATTCCTTTTCTTCGAAATACTGAAATAGGCAAAAAAACAACAATACGGGTTGGGCCTCCGATTAATAGGTTAGTCCCAAAAATGATATAAATGTGTAAAATAAGGCCCATAAGCATCCAAAAGGGTTAATATAATAGCATGGAACAATCAAAAATTATAGATACGTTGGAGACGTATCACTCGCTCATATGTTCTCAGGATGTTTCTCACATGGGTGGCCTGGGTAACATCTGCCTTGAAGAAGAGGAGTGTATCATTTTCGAATAAAAGGTGTGAAACTCCCAGGGCACGCCTGCAGACTTTAACTGATGTGAATACATGTCAGTCCTCTCCATCCTTTAATAAAGCAGAGAGACCGTCAGCGACAAACAGGAACAAAAATGGGGAGAGTGGATCACCTTGCCGAAGGCCACCCGACGGTGCAAATGAATTCAAGAGGGTTCCATTAAATTTTACTGAGTACCTCACCGATGTGACACATGACATAATCCAGTCAATCCATCGCTGAGCAAAACCCATCTTTTGCATCATTTGCTTCAAGAAGATCCAGTCCACCCGATCATAAGCTTTGGAGAGATCCAATTTGTATGCACAATAACTTTTTTCCAGGTCCTTCTCCTGATGGATGTAATGTATGCATTCTAAAGCTAGCAGTGCATAATCTATAATAAGACACCCAGGGACGAAGGCACTTTGAGAAGGGAAGACAATATCGTCTAATATGGGCCGGAGGCGGTTAACTAGACATTTTGCCACTACTTTATATATAACATTACATAGACTGATGGGGCGAAACTCCGTTAGCTTTGTTGGGTTGTCCACCTTGGGGATTAACACAATGGAAGTGTTGTTAACCCCCTCTGGCATGATACTTGTATGAAAGAACTCCTTGACTGCCTTAATTACCCGCTCCTTCATGATAGCCCAGTTTCTTTGAAAGGCTCTGGCAGGAAAGCCATCCGGTCCCGGCGTTTTCAATGGTCCAATTTGGAATAACGCATCTGAAATTTCCTTGTCGGAGAACTCCGCACACAATCCCTTATTCATATCCTCATTGACCTGGCTATGGATAAGATCAATTACTGGCTCAGTGTGCAACGTAAGGTCTGCATTGAACAAACTGGAAAAGTAATCAGTAGTCATCTTGGCCATAACATCATGCTCATGCTGTGCCACCCCAGCTTCATCAACTAGCATTTTTATACGATTTTTGCACGCCATTTAGCTTTGCAATGGAAAAATTCCGTGTTGCGGTCTCCCTCCCGCAACCATGCAATTCTTAAATGTTGCATCCAAAGCATCTCCTCCCTATACATGAGTTCATTCAAATTATCAGTAGCCTTTCTTATAGCCCTTTGGTCAGCATTCATGGCCACAAGTTCCTCTAGCTGAGTGGATCCGTCTTGCCTGCTCCCTCCCCATGCTCCCATCCGTACTCCCACTTCATCCTACGTCTGTCTTTTTTCTTTTTCTTTTTCTAATCTAATCATCCCCCCCTGATTTTAAGGCGGTGGGCCGGGCCTTATTTTGTTCCAATCAAATCAAGCCACATACGCGGAAGCATAGATGGGCACACACGGGGGGAGCAGGCAAGTCTCGTCCTAGCTGAGTACGTGATTTGTGAATTTCCCTGGCAACGTTTCCAGACCTTCTCCTGCTCCAGCCATGCAAAGACTCCATCATGCAGCTGAGAGTATTAGCAACGTCACCCAGATTTTCCATACTTCCGGCCAACTCACACACCTCCTTAATTACCCAGGTAATGCAGTGTCCCTCTCCCACATCACCTCGTAATGTTTACACCTTTTACCAGCTTCAATCCAAGCCGGCTCCAGCATGCATTTGAGAAGAATTGGTGCATGGTCCGAGCTGGGTGCGACCAGGTGTTGCACTGCAGCTTTAGAAAAAATATCCCGCCATCCATAGTTCGCAACGACACGGTCCAGCCGGACCTTGACATTCGCACGTCCCTGGCGCCGGTTGTCATACGTGTACGGAAGCACTGAGAAACCAAGGTCCACAAGGCTACACAACTCCAGAATATCACAGAAGGCAAGCATCTGACATGTCGAACGCGGGGCGAACGCGGGGTGTTAGAGAAGTGTTCAAAACCTCACATGGCCTCATTGAAGTCCCCAATCACCGCCCAAGGCATGTCCCCTTGCAGATGTAACTCGCGCATTAGCGTCCACATAAGGTGCCGGTCTTTTTTTTTTTTTTAGAACGAAAGCTCGAGAATGAGCCCGGCTTTGAATTAACAAAGCCATCAACCGGCCAGGAATTACAGCCAACAAGAGCAGCCCAACGCCACTTACAAAGAAAATAAAACAAGAGCGGCCCAAAGATACATGGGTGCTGAAGATACAGCTTACAACACAATCCCAAACTACAAGCACCTAAACAAGATAGAGATGAAGAACCGCTTGGAGAAGGGACCTCCCTTGAAGCTCGAAACACCGGCGCCTTAGGAAACATCAGCGACAATGGCATTGCCAACTGCCTTGGCCACAAACACGCCAAAACTCCTGCACTGGACCAGAAAGATACCACACCTTCCTTCTCCCTCACCGAAGAGGGTCCCTACCCCCTCGTCCTGGCTCGAAGGACGCCGCACCGTCGAGCGAGGGATGAGTTCACCCTAGAACAAGGAAAGGCACGATCTTGGGGTAGCAGACACAGAACATTTGCTCGCATCCGTGTCGTAGCAACGGGCATACCTCACTGGGCATTTAAGCACAGACCGCATGTGTCCAAACAAGAAGAGAGTAAGCTGTAGGAAACGGCACATCGGAGCTGAAGAAGCATCGAGCTTGCGGCGAAACAACTGGGAAACAGAACATGCACAGGATGCGAGGAATATGGCCCTGGTGCTCATTGAGCTGCCGAGTCTTTGTTGCCGGGAAGGGGAACCCTTTCCTCTTCCACCCAGGCTCAAGGGAGCCGAGCACCGGCGAACAAGGGACGGCCAGCAAGCACCAAACAGAAAATGGCAAGCCCGACATCTCTGGAAACCACGTTGTCACACTGACCCCCGCTGCAATTGCAAACCTCGGATCTAGCACCGCACACCTACACCCTTCTAACCAGACGACGCCCCCAGGGAGGTTACGACGCCGAGCGCCGCCGCCGCCGAATCCGCAAGGGATTACATGATTTAACCTTGGAATGGAGGGGAAGGGGTGGGAAGAGGGGATCTCGACGGTGCCTTCAAGAAGGGGAGCCGCGCCCGAGGGCCTGGCCACCGCCGTGGTCGGAGCCACCAACCAGGGATTTCTCCCGGTCCCGACGGACACCACCGCAACCAGCTACCAACAGAACGGCAGAGAACACCAGCGCTAGCACAGGTTGTGAGCGGGCTAGAGGAAAGAGGAGAAACAACCTTCAGATCTGAGGTCAGAGGGCCGCCGGAGCAGCCCACCGACCACGCACCGCATCCCCCGTCGTTCGCCGCCCGCGCGGCCGAGGACGAAGACCCACACCCGCGGCCGCGCCTGCCGCCCAGGCGCCGCTGCCTTGCCAGATCCAGGGCCGCCGCCCCGGCTACCTAGGCCCTCCACGCTGGTGAAGCCGCCAGATCCCCGCCGCCACCTTCATCGGTGTCGCGCGCGCGTGCCGGAGGGCACCTCGGGCGACGGCGGAGGGTAGGGAAGGGGGAGGGAGGGGTGGCGGCGGCGGTGGTTAGGGCAACCCCCGAGTCGCCTCAGAGGAGACGACGCGGGG
>NC_041391.1:520707540-520750361 GCF_002162155.2 Triticum dicoccoides
GTACCAAGGTGCCGGTCCTCCATCCGAGGTTCACAGTACACACAAGTCAGCCTCCAAGGTGTTGCACCAGCGGATTCCCTCACAAACGCATCAATATGTCTGTCATTCATGGATTTAATTTCGAGATGCAGACTCATGCTAGAAGATAGCTAGACCACCACTTCTCCCAACACTATCAACTGCATCAAAGCCACTAAGGCCTAACCGAGCACGGTATTTTTTTCATCTTAACCTTTGGTTGTCAAGTCTCACAGAGAAAAATGATCTCGGGGCAAGTGCCAGAGGCTAGATGAAGCTAGTTCTCGCAATAAACGAGATATAGGTCCCACGGGCCACGGGCCAGCCTATAGTCCTAGCCTCAGTAGAATGAAATTGAATAAAATATCAACTCAAGTGGGCCGGTTCACTAGGCGCGTTTAGTCGCTTTCCAGCACCCCACGGCCGGAACATGAGCATTCGGCCTCCAACTCCTTATTCGACTACTTAAGTGCCGTTAAAGTGAAGACGGTACACATCGGACACATATTTCCTTCGTTAGATTTTTTATGATCCGGCCTATCTAGAGAACGTTTTGGTGAAGCTCCCAACTGGTTTTGAGAAGCTTCTAATCAGGTTTTCTATTTATTTTTCGGCTTGATGTTTGTCCCATTTTTCTGGTTTGTTTTTATTTTTGTGTTTAGTTTTCATTTTCGATTCGGGAGTATTTTTTCAATTCTGTGAACATTTTTAAATCCTGAATTTTACAAATTTATAAACATTTTAAATTCCTCAAATCCATGTTTTTTTATCAATCCATGAACATTTTCAATTCCACAAAAATTTCTCAGATCCACGAATATTTCCCTAATTTGCAAACATTTTTCAAATTTGTGAACTTTTTGCAAATCCATGAACTTTTTTGAGTCTTGATTTTTTAAAATTCATGAACTTTCAATTTTAGAAAAAAAGTGAACCTAAGTTTTTCAATAAGTTAAAGGTCAAAGGTCACCCGGTCAACTGTTCAACGGTTGACCAATCGACCATAGGGAGCGACTCAAGTGCGCTTTTGACGAGCGAGCTGCTCGCTTGTGTAGCTGGGTCGGGCGACGCGAAGCGCGCATGGGTGCTAGCTCTGGGCAGAGAGCGTTGACGAGGCGAAATCACTAATTAATAAGTAACTTTTGCAAAGATCACTTTCACCTTTTTAGATTGTGACAAGCGACGTACTGCATGTGCGTCAATTGTCTCAGTCTTGTATTTTTTTTTTAAATCCGTTTATTCTAAACATTTTCTCTTAAACCGTGCATCCAAATCTCGAATTGTTTTCACCGTTGCATTCCTTGCGTCGAGATTTCAAAACTAGATCCTACGTTGATAAGTTTTGATGAAATTATTTTTCATGGGAAAACCGGTTGAGAAAAACTGCACGAAAAAACCGAACCGGGAGCACAATTTTTTCCACTTTCAGAAAAAGGCACGGCCGGGCCTCTCGCGGAAGGAAAAAAATAGAAACACGTTTTTTCATTTCCGAGAGGCACGTGCCTCTTACGAAAGTAAAACCGTGCCTGGTAGAAGGAAAAAAAAACAAAAAACGTGTTTTTTCCTTTTCGAGAGGCACGGCCGTGCCTCTCGCAAAAGCACAACCGTGCCTTCCGTGAAAGAAAAAAAACAAAAAAACATATTTTTTTTCCGTTTCTGAGAGTTGTGCCTCTCGCGAAAGCAAAACCGTACTTCTCGTGAAAATAAAACCATTGCCTCTGGCGGAAGAAAAAAAACAGAAAATACTTTTTTCCTTATCCAAGAGGCATGGTTGTGTCTCTCGCAAAGGCAAAACCGTGTCTCTCGCAAAAGCAAAAATGTGCATCTCGCGGAAGGAAACTTTTTTTTCGCGCAAAATAATTTTTTTCCAGATTTTTTTTGTCAAAAAACTAAGAAAGGCCGACGGAAAACCAAAAATTCAAAAAAACCCAGGGAAAAAACATTTAAAAAGTCAAAAAAACGTGTGTAAAAATAAAAAAATAAAATCCGAAGGGAGCATCCAGAGCGCGACACGTGCTGGCGGCTGAGAGGCGTCAAGTGACGCTGATCGTTGTGAGGCTCCCGAAGGAGCTCTCGTCAACTAGTTGCTCTCCTGACTAGGAGCACTCCATTCGGCCTGCCGGTAGAGTTCGGCCCTGTTTGTTTCGGATTCTGAGACCGGATTCAGCCTCTCCAGTGAAGCTAAATCTGGAATCTGAAACAAACAGCTATTTGAAATCAGCTTTGCCAGTGAAGCTGAATCTGGATTTAGGTCATTTTTAGTGTAATTTCCTGAAACACCTCAAAGTGTACTTCCTTGGTGAAGCTGATTCACAGAATCAGCTTGCTAGTGAAGCGAATCCATATGTGATTAAAATCTAAGTGAAGATGAAACAAACAGGGCCTTCGTCTGTCAGTTTATCACGATTTTAAGCCCATAAAAAAACAGGCCCACTATTCCACCTCCTAATGACAACAGTTGCGTGCAGGTTGTATAAAAAAAAACAGTTGCGTGCAGATACCACTCATGTGCGTTGTGTGGAGCACAAGATGATTGGAGACATAACTTGCTAGACCGTGACATGACTCGTTGTGTGGAGCACAAGATGATTGGAGACACAGCTTGCTAGACTGTAACATGTCTCGTAGCGTGTGGGCATTATCAGATGAGTTGATGGTTGAACACATGTGCCAAAATATAGTTCCTAATGCCAAGGATTAGCTGTTTGCCATGAGTGAGTCCCTCTCCCAACAAGATTTTACTAGGATGATTGTCATTCTATGGGCAATTTGGAGTTCGCGAAGAAAGCTATTCACGAGGACATTTTCCAAAGTCCTTGGTCGGGTTCATAAACTCTTATGTGAATGATATTCAGTTCATGCGGAAGAATGACGAGCCAAGGCAAGCTTCTGCGGTTGTCAAACCAAACCACTGGATTCCACCACAGACGAGCTATATGAAGATGAATGTTGATGCTGCCGTTTCAAGGAATGGGGAGTTTGGTGTCGAGACCAGGACGTGATGTTTATTGTAGCTTCAACTATGTTTTTCCCTCGCATAACAGAAGCCCCCACTCAAGGCATTAGCAATATGAGATGCGATGGCTCTTGCGGAGGACACATACTTTCCAAGGGTCTTTGTTGCCTCAAACTGTAAGCTACACCGGCGGAGCTATGCCAAGGCCAAATAAGCCATTGGCCCGCCGAGCATTCTAGACTTTGTACATTGATTTTTTGTTCTTTCGAAACTATGGCAAAATATTTGTCTTATATATTAATTAGGAGAGAATAGAGTTTGAAATACACCTCATAACTGAAAGACAAAAGAGTGTTACTCTCCCAGTATGATGTTGCCCAATTTCTTCGCCCCCAAAAGATGGTTTCACTCTTGATGTTGTTGAGCAAAACCGTTGGAGGCATGCTCTTTTGTCGAAAAATCCGGGCATTCCGTTCGTTCCAAATGGTCCATTCTAATATTTTTTTAAGACAAAAATGGTCCATCCTAATAGCATGAACACCAGCCTATAAGCTATTTTTGTTTTGTTTTGGCCCGCCCAACAATTGGCTTCAAGCTCCGCTAGCGGTAGCGCGTCCCTTTATGGCACGGAGATTAATGAAATTAGAGAACATATTTCTAGTTTTAATTCTTGCATCATTAGTCATGAGTTTTGAACCTCAAATATTGAGGCTTGCAATCTCACAAACACATGGTTTGACTCTAGGGGCTGGCCGCGACCAACCCGAAAACCTTATTTTCATCCGTGTAAACGTGGTGACGGGACAACAAATTTCTAAAAAAAGGCAGTTGCATGCAGCAGGCAAAGTCAAAGTAGGCGGACGACGGACGGCGGCGCGGCGACCAGGACTGCAGAGAATTTATACATCGAGATCAAGAAAAATCTCTCACCCATCGCTGTTGCACGTATAAAGGCAGGACATCAAAACATCTTTCGTCCCAATCTGCTCCAGTTCGGGTTCTCAGAATCTCATCTATCCTATCATCGGGAGAATTACGCAACTCTTCGCTCATTTTCTTTGGTCAATCCTGGAGTACTGCAACCACAAGTCCACAGCCGTTGGTGGGGCATTGCAAATTCGCAATCTCGAGCCGGTGGCACGGACGAACCCGATGCGATGCGATGCCCAGCGGCAGCGTCACAAGTCCTCGCTAGCGGCTAGTCTTCCGTCACACGATACGATAGCGACGGCGAAAAGCGGTCCGCGGGGACGCACAGCGGCACGGAACAAAAAGGGCTAGTAGGAGTAGCTCTGCTCCGAGCGACGCGAGACGACACAGTGCCTCTTTTCCACGCCCACCCCCAACCCCGTGCGGCGGCGCTCCCACGCTGACCAGGCCACTGCCTCCCCCCTCCCCGTCCTCTACCTGGATCGCGCCCGCGAGCGTCTCCTCCGCGGAGACATGGCCGGCGACGACGGCAACAGCAACAGCAACGCCGTCCGCGGCGGCGGCGGGAGCAACCAGGAAGAGGTCCAGATAGAAATCGCAGGTCAGTTCGCTTCTGGTTCGAGGGCGTGATGAGATATCTCGCTGTTTCCTTGGTTAAATTTGCCTCGGATACGTGGAAACCCTGATAGGTAGAAGCTCACCTTTGTGATGTGGTCGCGACGTCTTCGGCTGGGGCACCCATGTCCCATAGACAAAACTGCTGTTTATCTCAGTTCGTCTCCGAGGAATTTAGTGGTCCGTTGGCGGGGGAGTGAGCGCACGCGCACGAGGTGTTCGATGAATTGTGTACGGCATGTTGGCAGTACGGTGTACCGAGTTTATTTACGAGCATGTCAAACTAGGCTTTTCCAACCGAAAAAGTCTTTTGCCTGCCCCGCTTTGAATCGATGTTTCCTTTGTAATAATCTGCATGCGCGAATGTGAGTGCCAAATCCTTGTTTCTTCCTGTGTGCTCTCCGGTGGGTTAGCACTTAGCACGTGTGTGGTCATGCCACCCATCGCTGCTGAGTGAGTAGGAGTTCCATGTGCATTCAAGTGTTTTGTCACTCATGCAAGATGCAACCCATGTGCATTCACGTATTTGGCCAGAGGTGTGAATTCCCTGTTTTCCGTTCATCTGACAGGGTTTTAAGGACTGATGAGAGCACCAGCTAGACTTAATGCATCCATATGGATGGAATACTGTTTGTTGGAGTTCGTCCAAACATTTTGTCATGTCTTATTATCATCCATGTTCGGAATTTACAGTTTGATTTAACCTGTCGGTACCACTTTCCCATTGTAAATTGCAGGATCCTCCAAACCTGCAGTTTCCTTGGCCCATGAAGCACCCCCACAAAGCGCTCCGGTTAAGCATTGGCAATGGTGGTTGATGGTGGTACTGAACATGTTCTTCCTTGTGGCTGGTCAGACGTCGGCAACACTCTTAGGGAGATTCTACTACAATGAAGGTGGCAATAGCAAATGGTTGTCCACTTTTGTCCAGACTGCTGGTTTTCCGGTGTTGTTTATTGCCCAATTTCTTTTCCATGCAAAGTCACCTTCCACACAAGCAACTACCAGTGGCCCTGAAGCTTCTATCACCAAAATCACCCTGATATACATTGCCTTGGGACTCATCATTGCTGCAGACGACTTGATGTATTCCTACGGTCTATTGTATCTTCCTGTCTCAACTTACTCCCTCATTTGTGCTAGCCAGCTGGCCTTCAACGCCGTCTTCTCATATTTTCTCAATGCCCAAAAGTTCACCCCTTTGATATTCAACTCGGTACTACTCCTTACATTTTCCGCTTCGCTCCTTGGAGTTGATGAGGATTCTCCGAGCAGTAGTGATATCTCACAAGGGAATCATGTATTGGGTTTTGTGTTGACACTGGGAGCATCGGCCACATACTCACTTATTCTGTCTCTCATGCAAGTTACGTTTGAAAAGGTTATTAAGAGGGAGACCTTCTCAGTCGTGCTGAACATGCAGATTTATACGGCATTTGTGGCTACATTGGCTTCTCTTGTTGGGTTGTTTGCAAGTGGTGAATGGAAGACTTTGGAGGGAGAGATGCACATGTTCAGCCCAGGGAAGGTGTCCTATGTAATGACAGTGCTATGGACAGCTATATCATGGCAGATAGCTTCTGTTGGAGTTGTGGGGTTGATCTTTGTGGTTTCATCACTCTTTTCAAATGTGATAAGCACCCTAGCTCTGCCCATCATTCCTGTTTTCGCAGTGATTTTCTTTCACGACAAAATGGATGGAATAAAGATTATAGCTATGCTGATAGCCATCTGGGGTTTTATTTCATACGGCTACCAGTTGTATGTTGATGACAAGAAGTCTAGGAAGACTTCGTCCAGTGTGGAGGAGAATTCCTAATTGCTTTGGTGCATTGTTTTCCAGACTTAATTTCCTGGTACTCAATGAGGTACTAGTTATTACTAGGCTTACTAGTAAGTTCATCAAAAGAAATATCATTTCTATATGTATAGAATGTTATTAGTTTCTTCCCTTTTCCTATGTAAGAAGAGATGTATCATCATGGGAACTGGGAAATAAGAAGGCAAAAGTATTTCTGAGACGTGCTTTCCATATTTTGCATCGTCATGCTAATAGTTGATTTCCTTAAATATTCTGGATGTGCTTATTGAATACTGCATAATGGGCTAGTTGGTTTGGTTCGGTTTGGCCCTTGCGGGTAGTGAAAACTACTGATTTGGTGTGTTTTGCACTGTGAGTGGGAGTTTCGGACGTATGTGCCAGTTCAGATTCTACTATTATGTGTCAAATCCCTTTTCTTGGTGCCATATTTTCTAATTGCCGTTTTGTGGCTTAATCTGGAGGAGTTTCTTGTTCTTCTTTTTGTGTTCAGTTTCTAGTTGTCATCTTGTGGAGTGTTGACTGTTTAAGAAGCAAGAACACATGGAAATAAATGTCTTTTCTCTTTATGTTTCCTACAGACCATAACATTGGCTACCCGACTGGAAGCACATACTTGGTTAAAAGGCATTCATTGGTTTTGTCCAAATGAATACAGAGCATAACAAAGGCCTTGCAGCTTGTATATATATGAATTTTGTGCTCCATATCCCATGATTTTATACAAAACCGCATTACATCCAGTATCACATTATTTATTCATATTATATGCCATAGAATACAGAGCCTGAACAAAATATGTTCACCTCTTAATCTACTTGCGAATTGTGATGCATGGTTGTGAATTATAAAACCTTATGAGCAGCTCCCAAATTTTTAATTATGCCATCCCCAAAGAGGTCAACCTTTGTTTAAAAGAAAAGAGGTCAACCTCCGAGGTCCATATGTGTATGATGTAAGGAATCTACATACCTAGAATCAGAATACCTGGCTATGGTAATATTACCAAGCATTTTCTTACTAGTGCCTTTGGTAATTCGAGGGCACAGTAAGAGCTTGGCAACACAACCATTCTGTTTACAAGAAGTGCTTCGATGAGGTATATTTGATGGTTCATGCAAGTTGAAGTTGACATTGACTGAAAGAATCTTCACCGTGTTGCCCCATCATGGTTATAATATACCATCTTAGGTTTCTTGATTATAAAATTTTGACAGTCATGTGGAAGCAGCTATATTGTTTTCATTTGAATTTTATATGCATCCAACTTGGCTTTTAGAGAAGTTGAGGAAATATGAACATGCAGGTTCGGTTACTGTAGGTAACGGTGGCAGCAGATATGAACTATGTGTTGTTATGGTATTTATGTGTTATATCTGGGAATTCGTACTTACGCCGTATAATTTTTTTAGACGAACCTGTAGGAGTTTCTTCCCGCAGTTTTTTTTCATATACTGTGATGTGCCAAAGGGAGAAAAAACCTTAAGTTGAAGTTACAGCAAAGAGCACAAAGAGTGCTCCAAAGTGCTGCATTATCTGAAGCTCTGCATCCTGTGTGCTGCTCTGAATACTTCTTTCGCTTTGCCCGGTGGACAATCAACTGCAATTCTTCTTCGAACTTGCGTCAACAAGCATACTGGCTATTCAAGTCTTCAGGATTATTTTACTTATGTAATGAAAATTATGTGCTACTTTTAGTTGGACAAGGTGTTCGAGGCCGACAAGCTAAAGATAGTTCCTAATTCTCCAAGAGTGGCTCATCTCCAACCACAGTATTGATGAGAACAGGGGTGGCAGCTGTTATTCTACCCGGCAAGATGATCCAGTCACCTTGTGCGTACAGTTTCGATTAGCACAGTCATGCGCTGCCTCACCGTACACGGCAAGATTGAAACTTCCATGTTCACGGTTATCCAGCTACACCTGAGAACAGCAGAATGGGGGAGAACTACGCGGCAGTCGTCCTTCAACCTTCCAACCCAAAAGGTTTTCGCTGTGTCCCCCTTAAAAACTTCTCATCCAAGTGGTAAAATGGACCAGAACTCGTCGGTGTTCCTTGAATACAAGGAAACGTCTCGAACTTGTAAAATCTCAGACTGAAATTACCTGTGAACTTCGACTGGCCCGGTTTGATTTTTTCAGCATGTATTCTCGAATCATTGAGTAAGTAAGGATGCTTTGAAGAAGAAAAATGATGTACATATTTGATTCAGGTCGTTTGCTCTCTTGCAAAATCTTCAGCAGTAACATGCAAGGACCACAACACTAGAGCCATCTCAATGTTTTTTTTATCTGAAGTGTGAGCAATTCTACTTTTGTTTTACCTTGTTTGGGCTGTTTCAGTTAAACTGCATATTTCCCAGACTTAATTACTTAATTATACATCCCAAGCACCAGTTACAGGCTCCTTTTGATAGATTTCTTCTCTTCCAGGAAAGAGGGACTGCTGTTCAGAGACATACATATCTTTCCCTGCATTATTTTGAAGCAAAGGATGATCCGAGACCGACGCCAAAGCTGCTTTTAGGAAGCTGTTGCTGTGTAACCGGAGGAACCATAAATCCATAGCAGCAGGTGATATACTTTGGTTTAATGTGCGGTGCATACCTACAGTACCAATCATATGTTTCTATTATGAAGGTGAAGATATCTAATGCCAAATCATTGGGGGTGGTGAGGCTTAATTGCAGCATGTAGTTGCCCGCCATATCCTAGAAGATGCAACGTACATTGTTTAATTATCGTATAAAGTATAGCAGCTCATGGTAACACCACATTAGGTTTGTTGAAAAAGCGACGTGTTAGCTGTAATCATGTTGCCCTTCCCATATATCCTTCTAAACACATAAAAGCAAATTATTTTTAAGAAACTGTTTGGTGTGGATAGAGAAAAATAAGAGAGATACTAGTAGTTGTTGTAGTACGTGAACCAGCTTACATGGTTGTTGGTTAGTTTATGGCTATTGATTATCCCTGTCTGTCTGATGGACAAATCATTGTTTCCACCCTGTCTAGAGCATGTGCAGCAATTGCCGCCTTAATGCTGCATGAGTGGTCTGGTTAGACAAATATTCCCCTCTGGAGTTTGGTTAGGCCACATAATTCTTCTGGTGTGATTGTTATATACTTGCCACATGATGGGCACCCAGCAAAATTACTTCAAGCCAAGTCACCTGCTCTCAGAATCTGCTTAGCGCACTGCTGAAGAGCGTGAGTTGGCAAGGATTTTTTCCTCCATAAAGCTATTGGTATTTATTTCCCATTGTTTGCCTGTGTTGTGATACATGCATGCATGTTCCTGTTTGTCTATGATTGGGCTGTGTTTAGGTGATGAGCCGTTGGAGACAAAGGCAAACAAGTGATTTGGTTTGCTGAAATGCCGTGCAAATGATTTTGGCATAAAGATTGCATGTGGGCCTCATGTTACCCTCTTTTAGTAATAATAAATTTTATGTTAAAAAAACATATGCATTACACTTGCACACTGCTGACATTCTAGAGTCTGGGCAATGGAAAGAAGCAGAAGGCAATTAATTTGACTTGGCTTTTCTTCTCTTTACTGTTAAATTATTTCCATGCTTCAATGCATGTTTTGCTCGCAAATCTATCTGGCTGGCTAGAGTGTAGCTTGTGAGTTAGAGCAGTGCTCCATTAATAGCTAGGAACATGTAGCAGAAGATTGCAAGGTCTGCATGCAAGCAACAGTAAAAGCAGGAAGGCATTGAATAGTAATAATAATAACCGAAGGTTGCAGTAGATTTACATTGCAGCAACAGTTAACCCTACTAGTAATTGGGGGGGTGGTGGTCAACCTCAACCATGGGAGAACACTATGGAAGGCAAAACTGAGGACCCCAAAAAAGCCTTCCTCCCTCTTCTCCAATACTCCTAACAATGAGGGATACATTCCCATCTTCAACAACAAATGGAAAAGATCGACCGATGATGCATAAGGCACATACATATTGCTATTTGCTACTAGTAGTACAGAACAATGATTCTGAAGCATTTGGTTTACCAAAAGAAGCTTGTCCTTGAGGAGCTTCCCTTCTTCTTGGATGACTTCCCCTCGCCCCCTTTCTCTGCCTTGTTGCCGGCTTTCTTGCGGGAGCTCGTTGAGAACCTGGTGTGCCTGTCTTCTTCTTCCTCGTCCTCCTCCCGCTTCTCGCCGTGGTTGTCACCGTCCTTTCGATGGCCTTGCCTCTCTTTGCCGTCAGGCGACGAGGGCTGCACCTTGACCTTGGCTGGTCCAGTCGAAGCATCAGAGGCAAGGGAGTCGTTGTCATCGCCATCATCCTGCTGGTAGTATTCCTTGCCTCCTTTCCTGCCACGGACGAGGTAAGTGTAGCCATAGCCATCATCGACATTGCTTCCATCGCTGCCGCTTCCCTTGCGGCTACCACCATCGTCGTCGTCGCCGCTTTGCATGGGGGAGACCAGGTACATTGTCCACCCAGACTCACTGCTGTTGCAGCCCTCGCCATCATCCCCGGTGATATGGGAGGATTCCATGGCAGGCAGGCGGGCGGGCGGGCAATGGGAAGATCTAGTGAATGAGAATGAAATGGAATGCAGAAACAAGAAGGAAAAACCGGAGACCAAGGGAACAGACGCAGCAGAAGTAGAAGTAGAGCAGAGAAGGAATGAGTAACTACTTGGAGAAGAACACCGGATAGCTAGCTCTCTATTTATGCTTTCTCCGGGGCACTCATCAATGCAACACTGAGGAAGCCATTGTTGGCTATCTTCTTTGTGCTAGCTCTTTGAATACCTACCTACATGAGGAGGAAGAGGAGAACATTGAAGAAGTCTCTGACACCCAGCCATCCCCTCCTCTCTTCATAGGAGAGGGCTCTGCTCTTGTGTTTGTGGGGAGAGGAGAGCGGCTGCAAGAGGGTGGCAGTGTCCTTAAATGGGAAAGACAGCTTATCCTTCCAACTGTGTCTCATAACTTTCCCAACCATTTTGTTCTCTGTCTTGTCACCAAGCCGAGAGGAGGGGAGAGGCCTGTTTCCTCCTGTGCAGTGCGTACGTAGCAATAGCATTGTCACAGGGTTTTCATCTGTCGTTGCCCATGTGGCCTCGGCTCATGGTGGGGGGCCTGGCTGGTTGCCCATCTGCTCGCTCTTGTGGAGGCAGCCGTAGGCACATGCACAGCAGGGCATGCAAACGCAGGGCATGTCTGTCCATGGCTTGAGGGGGAAGGACATATGCCTTCTCTCTTTCACCCTGCTCCAACGGGCCGACCCAAACGGACGGCCGACCCAAACGAACGGTGATTTCGTCCGGTTTTTGTCCGTTTGGATCGGCCAGGCGGACACGAGCGTCCGCTCCCGCGCTTGGGTCGGTGCGTGTGCACAACGCTGGCGCGATCCATTTTGACGGCGTAAAAAAACTCAGAATGCATGCATATTTAACATAAAAACTAAATTAATTAAACATTAAAGCCGGCCACGAAGTCCGGCAGGAGTCCACGCGTCCACATTAGCATTTAAAAAAATAAAAACAAACTAAAAACTAGGCGCCGATGCGCTGCCCTAGGCGTCGCCGTCGTCCTCAGGGTCTGTGAGGTCGATGAGCGTCGGCGCCGGACCGGCCCAGCCGAATGCCGTGTTCCAGAGCGCGGCCATGTCGGGCGCGAGCTGTGCCAGCGCTGGCAGTGCCGCGGCCCGCCGCGCCTCCTCCTCGGCCTCGAGCCGCTCGGCCTCGGCGTCGCGCTCGAGCATCTCGAGGTACTCGCCTTCGCGGTGCTCCTCGGCCACCCGGATCTGCCGCCAGTGCTCGAGGTACGCTGCCTCTTGCTCCGGCATGGCCTGCATCCAGACCGGCGGCGCCCTCACCCACTCGCGCACTACTCCCGTCCAGGAGTAGTGCTCGATGGGCTCCGGCTGCGGTTTGGCTTTGGCGAGGCAGCGGGGAGGGGACGGCGGGGCCACCGGCGGCACCACGCAGTCGTCAGCCGCGGGGAGGGCCATGGCCGCCTCGTACCGAGCTTCTTCTTCTTCTGTCGCCTCCGCCCTGCGCCGCTCGTCCTCCTTGCTCTCCCGGTAGACGGCCGCAAGGGCCGCCTGGTAGGCGTCCTCTGCCGCCTGGTCTTCCTCCTTGATGATGAGCGGCGGCGACGACAAACTGTGGTCGACCTCGCGCACGCCGCGCCGCCTAGCCTCCACGTGCTTGAAGACGAACCAGCGCGCCCAGTTGGGCGAGTCGTAGGCGTAGGCCTCGTCGCGGCGCCGCTCCGGCGTCAGGAGCGCCCGCCGGCGACGCACCTCCTCTGCGTGCGCCCTAGCCGACCGCGGCGCCGCTGGCACTGGGATCCTTTCCGGATCTAGATGCCAGTCGTGCGGCAGCGTCATGTCGGGGTACGGCAGCGGCACGCGGTGGCGCCAGTGCCACTCCGCCTGGTGCACAGGCACGTGCACCCGATGCCTCGGCGGAGGCGGGGTGAACTCCGTGGGAAAGGGGACGACGGGGGCCTTGCCCTTCGACTTGCTGCTGCTGCCAGAGAAGAGCCCCATTTGGGCGGGTGGGGTGGCTGGGGTGGCTAGGGTTTGCTTGCCGGCGACGGGGGAGCGAGTGTGGCCTAGATGGGGACGGGAACTGGATGAGGACGACCCCGCCACACGGTCGGCTTAAAAAAAGGACGACCGTCGTCGCTGACGCGTGGGCCCGGGATCATAAATTAAGCTGACCGACGAGGTGGCGGGTAGTTGGGCGACCGCCAGGTAGGGCCGCGGCGGACATCGAGAAGGCGCGCATGGCATCCGTTTCGTGTCCGCACCGACGCATTTGGGGCGCAAATTTGGGCCGCAAATGCGTCGGCGCGGACGTGAAGCGGACGCATTTTGGGTTTGGGTCGTGCGTTGGGCCTTCACTTTTGTTCGCGCGGACCCAAGCGGACAGCGGCAGACGAAATGGATCGCCCCGTTGGAGTTGCTCTGATATCATGTATTCACCTTGGGGATTTTTCTACAATAAGCCCATTAAAGCATCTACAGCCGGGCGCCTCAAACCCGTCTCATACGCCCGGGCGGGCCGCCCTGTCACTGTCCGCGGACGCGTCCACGGGCGTATGAGGGGTCGGATTTGCAAAGTCCGACTATAAATGCTCTTAGGGCATTGTACAATGGAGGCAACAACATGTAACTGCCTCATCTGTCTTGTAAGTTGAAACCACTATGTAAGGGCATGAACAATGGTGACATATGAATACAGATGCCCATGAGAAAAAAATAGCTTGAGGCAACTACATTATTTTTTTCTCCCAACGCAAGCTACTACTAATGGGCCTCATCAAGAAATGGAAAATAAAGACTTTACTACACATGCATCTCTACTCTCTACTTCAAAATCTTCAGCTTTTTATACCGGATCACACCTTTTCTCCCCAAGCACCCGCCTCCTGCAAAGGATCCCGCCTCCTCATTCGAACCTATTTCTCCTGACATCCAATCCTACATGGCATGTGGGGCATCATCCTAGGGCTATGCATTGGTCATGCCCTATTTTTTCTCTCCCCAAAGCAGCCATACTTGGCCGGACCACGCCTCCTTCACTTTTGTTAGTAGAACACTGCTATGCAGACAATGCTTTCCAGCCGATCCATGCATGATGCTTCACATCCAGCCATCCATTCATAGAATAAAGTGCAACACATCCATCACATTATCAATCGTCCATGAATCATGCAGGCAGTGTCGGTTGTGTAGTAGCTTCATTCTTAGCGAAATGGCTCTTTCGAAATCGCTCATTGTAGCGAGCGAATTAATGAAGCTCGCTTCCGACAAGCCTTTTTATAGAAACCACGTTGGATTGATGAGGCTGAGTCAAAATGAATGCATGCAAACGCTGTGACCCCCATTAAATCTACAACTAATCACCCCCAGATTCTGACAAATGGCTTCAGGCCATGATATCCGAGATAGGATCCATGTATGAGAACAAAATATGGACTTTGGTGGACTTGCCTGATGATTGGCAAGCCATTGAGAATAAATGGATCTTTAAGAAGAAGACAGACACTGATGCTAATATCACCGTCTATAAATCTTGACTTATCACAAAGCGTTTCCGACAAGTTCAAGGGGTTGACTATGAGGAGACTTTCTCACCCGGAGCGATGCTTAAGTCTGTTAGAATTATGTTAGCTATTTCCGCATTTTATGATTATGAGATCCGGCAAATGGACGTCAAAACGACATTCCTTAATGGGTTTCTTAAGGAAGAGTTGTATATGATGCAATCAGAAGGTTTTGTTGATCATAAGGATGCTAACAAAGTATGCAAGCTCCAACGATCCATCTATGGACTGGTGCAAGCATTTCGGAGTTGGAATATTTGCTTTGATGAGGTGATCAAAGCTTTTGGTTTTATACAAACTTACAGAGAAGCTTGTATCTACAAGAAAGTGAGTGGGAGAATTGTAACATTTCTAATATTATATGTGGATGGCATATTGTTGATTGGAAATGATATAGAATTTCTGCAAAGCATAAAAGGATATTTGAACAAGAATTTTTCAATGAAAGACTTCAGTGAAGTTGCTTACATATTGGGCATCAAAATCTATAGAGATAGATCAAGACGCTTAATAGGACTTTCACAAAGCACACACCTTGAAAAAGTTTTGAAGAAGTTCAAAATGGATCAGTCAAAGAAAGGGTTCTTGCCTGTATTGCAAGGTGTGAAGTTCAGTAAGACTCAAAGCCCAACCACAATAGAAGAAAAAGAAAGGATGAAAGTCATTCCCTATGCCTCAACCATAGGCTCTATAATGTATGCCATGTTGTGTACTAGACCTGATGTGTGCCTTGCCATAAGTCTGGTAGGGAGGTACCAAAGTGATCCAGGAGTAGATCACTGGAAAACGGTCAAGAACATCCTGAAGTACCTGAAAAGGACTAAGAAGATGTTTCTAATTTATGGAGGTGACGAAGAGTTCGTCGTAAAGGGTTACGTCGATGGTAGCTTTGACACAGATTCAGATGACTCAGAGTCTCAAATCGGATATGTATTTATATTGAATGGTGGAGCAGTCAGTTGAAGCGTGGTAGCAGCATCTATAGTATGGCATAAAGATTTGCAAAGTACACACGGATCTGAATGTTGCAGACTCATTGACTAAAACCTCTCTCACAAGCAAAACATGATCAAACCCCAGAACTCATTGGGCGCTCATCACATGGCGATGTAAACTAGATTACCGACTCTAGTGCAAGTGGGAGACTGTTGGAAATATGCCCTAGAGGCAATAATAAAATGGTTATTATCATATTTTCCGTTCATGATAAATGTTTATTATTCATGCTAGAATTGTATTGACTATAAACTTAAATACATGTGTGGATACATAAACAACACCGTGTCCCAAGTATGCCTCTACTAGACTAGCTCATTGATCAAAGATGGTTAAGGTTTCCTAACCATTGACATGAGTTGTCATTTGATAACGGGATCACATCATTAGGAGAATGATGTGATGGACAGACCCAACCGTAAGCTTAGCATCAGATCCTTTAGTTATTTGCTATAGCTTTCTTCATGTTAAGTATCTGTTCCTTAGACCATGGGATCGTGCAACTCCATGACACCAGAGGAATACTTAGTGTGAATCCAAACGGCACTTCGTAACTGGGTGATCATAAAGGCGCTTTATAGGTATCTTCAAAGGTGTTTGTTGGGTTGGCACGGATCGAGACTGAGATTTGTCACTCCGTATGACGGAGAGATATCTCTAGGCCCTCTCGATAATACAACATCATAAGATGCTCGCAAGTATGTGACTAATGAGTTTAGTCACGGGATCTTTTATTACGGAAACGAGTAAAGAGACTTGCTGGTAATGAGATTGAACTAGGTATGGAGATACCGATGATCGAATCTTAGGCAAGTAACATATCGCCGAACAAAGGGAACTGTATACGGGATTAACTGAATCCTTGACATCGCGGTTCAATCTATAAAGATCTTCGTGGAATATGTGGGAACCAATATGGGCATCCAGGTCCCGCTATTGGTTATTGACCGGAGAGGAGTCTCGGTCATGTCTACATGATTCTCGGACCCGTAGGGTCGCACGCTTAATGTTCGGGAGCGCTAGGGTAGTATTGAGACATTAACAGTGGAAAATTCGAAGGTTGTTTGGAGTCCCGGATGGGATCCGGAACGTCACGAGGAGCTCCAGAATGGTCCGGAGGTAAAGATTTACATATGGAAAGTTGTTGTCGGGGTTCCCAGAAAAATCCGTTTTTTCGATATTGTACTGGGAGGTCACCGGAAGGTTCCGCAGGGGTCCGAAAGTCCCCGGAGGGTTCCACTACATCCCATATAGCAGAATGGGCTGTAGGGGGCATCCTGACCTTAATGGGCCAAGGGAACCAACCCCTACAAGGCCCATGTGTCTAGAAAGGAGAAACCGTGGGAGGGAGTCCGCTTGCCTTGGGAGGCAAGTTTTCCTCACTTGGATGCCTCCCCTCCTTGTAGGAGGGGCTAGGGCTGCACTCCAGCCCTCCCACACCCCTATATATAGTGGGGAGGGGCGCAAGGGCTGGACACACCAAACCCAAGCCTCCTCTCTCTTCCAATAAGCCTCCACCTCGACTCGTCAGCGCTTGGCGAAGCCCTATTGGTGTTCCGCTACCATTACCACCACCACGCTGACGGTTTGGTTCAGATCTCATCTACCTCCTCTCCCTCGCTTGCTAGATAAAGAAGGAGAGGACATCGTCAAGCCGTACATGTGCTAAACTCGAAGGTGCCGTTCGTTCGGCGCTAGATCGGGTTGGATCGCGATTGGATCATGAAGAGTACGACTACATCAACTGCATTACAATGGTAACGCTTTCGGTCTACAAGGGTATGTATACACACTCCCGTCTCATTGCTATGCATCTCCTAGATTGGATCTTCGGTGTTCCGTAGGAATTTTCTTTGATTTTCATGCTTTGTTCCCCATCAATGACATTAGAGCTAGGTCTATGTGTAGATGTATATGCACGAGTAGAACACAAAGAGTTGTGGGCGTTGATGCTCAAATTTCTTACCTCTCTTGTCTTATTTGGATTCGGTGGTATTGTGGGATGAAGCGGCTCGGACCAACTTTACATGTCCTCGCAGACCAGTTCCACCGACTGACATGCAACTTGTTTTGCATGAGGTGGCTAGCAGGTTTCTGTCTCTCCTACTTTAATTGAATCTAATTTAACGAAGGTGGTCCTTGTTGAAGGTTAAAAGGCAACTTGACTATCACCGTTGTGGCTTTGCGTAGGTAAGAACGGTTCTTGGTAGTTGCCCATAAGAGCCACGTAAAATTTGCAACAACGAAGTAGAAGACGCCTAACTTGTTTTTGCAGGGCATGTTGTGATGTGGTATGGCCAAAAACGTGATGTGATATATGTTGATGTATGAGATGATCATGTTTTGTAATAGGTTCACAACTTGCATGTCGATGAGTTCGGCAACCGACAAGAGCCATATGGTTGTCTTTAATTTATTAATCGCCATGTAATTACTTTACTTTATCACTATGCGTTGGCAATAGTTATAGAAGCAATAGTTGGCGAGACGACCACATGACGACACGATGATGGAGATCATGGTGTCATGCCGGTGACGATGGAGACCATGCCGGTGCTTTGGAGATGGAGATCAAAGGCACGAGATGATAATGGCCATATCATGTCACATATTGATTGCATGTGATGTTTATCTTTTTATGCATCTTATTTTGCTTATGACGACGGTAGCATTATGAGATGACCCCTTCACTTAATTTCAAGAAATTGTGTTCTCCCTAAGTATGCACTATTGCAATAGTTCGTCGTTTCGAAACACCTCATGATGATCGGGTGTGATAGACTGTATGTTCCCATGCAGCAGGTATAAGCCAGTTTTACAATGCAGAATACTTGGGTTAAACTTGACGAGCCTAGGATGTACAGACATAGCCTCAGAACACAGGAGACCAAAAGGTCGAACACGAGTAATATAGTAGATATGGTCAACATGGAGATGTTTACCATTGATGACTACCCCATCTCACATGATGATCGGGCATGGGTTAGTTGATATGGATCATGTAACACTTAGACAACTTGAGGGATGTTGATTTAAGTGGGAGGTCACTAGTAATTTGATTAACTGAACCAATTATCATGAACATAGTCTAAATGTCTTCACAAATTATGTTGTAGATCAATGGCCCTCGCTGTAGTTCCCCTAAATTTTAATGCATTCCTAGAGAAAGCTAAGTTGAAAGATGATGGAAGCAACAGACTGGGTCTGTAACTTGAGGATTATCCTCATTGCTGCACAGAAGGCTTATGTCCTTGATATACCACTAGGTGTCGCACCCCCTCCAGCGCCGTTTGTGGATATTGTGAACATATTGCATGCATGTTCTGATGACTACTTGATGGTTCAGTGCGCCATGCTTTACACCTTAGAACCGGGGTTCCAAAGACGTTTTGAGCACCATGGAGCATATGAAATGTTCCAGGAGCTGAAATTGGTATTTCAAGCTCATGCCCAGCTTGAGAGGTATGACACCTCCGACAAGTTCTTTTGCTGCAAGATGGAGGAGAACAACTCTGTTAGTGAGCATATAATCAGAGTGTCTGGGTTTCACAACCGCTTAACTCACTTGGGAGTTAATCTTCCAAATGACACGGTCACTGACAGAGTTCTCCAGTCACTGCCACCAAGCTATAAGGGCTTTATGATGAACTATAATATGCAAGGGATCGAGGAAACTATTCCTGAGCTCTTCGCGATGCTTAAGGCTGCGGAGGTAGAAATTAAGACAAAACATCAAGTGTTGATGGTAGAAAGATAACTAGTTTCAAGAAAGGCAAGGGAAAGAAAGGGAACTTCAAGAAGAATGGCAAGACAGTTGCCACTCTCGTGAAGAAACCCAAGGCTGGACCCAAACCTGAGACCGAGTGCTTCTTCTACAAGGGGAATAGTCACTGGAAGCGGAACTGCCCCAAGTACTTGGTAGATAAGAAGGCTGGCAACATCAACAAAGATATATTTGATATACATGTTATTGACGTGTACTTTACTAGTGCTCGTAGTAGCGCCTGGGTAGTTGATACTGGTTCGGTTGCTAATATTTGTAACTCAAAACAGGAGCTACGGAATAAACAAAGACTGGCTAAGGATGAGGTGACGATGCGCGTCGGAAATGGTTCCAAGGTTGATGTGATCGCCGTTGGCATGCTAGCTCTACATCTACCTTTGAGATTAGTTTTAGACCTAAATAATTGTTATTTGGTGCCTGCTTTGAGCATGAACATCATATCTGGATCTTGTTCATTTCAAGACGGTGATTCATATAAGTCAGAGAATAATGGTTGTTCTATTTATATCAATAATATCTTTTATGGTCATGCACCCCTTGTGAATGGTTTATTCTTGTTGAATCTCGATCGTAGTGATACACATATTCATAATATTGATGCCAAAAGATGCAAAGTTAATAATGATAGTACCACATATTTGTTGCAATGCCGCTTAGGTCATATTGGTGTAAAGCGCATGAAGAAACTCCATGCTGAAGGACTTTTGGAATCTCTTGATTATGAATCATTTGAGACATGTGAACCATGCCTCATGTGCAAGATGACTAAAACACCGTTCTCCGGAACAATGGAGCGTGACTTATTGGAAATAATACATACCGATGGATATGGTCCGATGAGTGTTGAAGCACGTAATGGATATCATTATTTTCTTACCTTCATTGATAATTTGAGTAGATATGGGTATGTTTACTTAATGAAACAGAAGTCTGAAACATTTGAAAAGTTCAAGGAATTTCAGAGTGAAGTGTAGAATCATAGTAACAAGAAAATAAAGTTTCTATGATTTGATCGTGAGGTGAATATTTGAGTTACGAGTTTGGTATGCATTTAAGACAATGTGGAATTGTTTCACAACCCACGCCACCTGGAACACCACAGCATAATGGTGTATCCGAACATTGTAATCGTACTCTATTGGATATGGTGCATTCTATGATTCTCTTACCGATCTACCACTATCGTTTTGGGGTTATGCATTAGATACAACCGCATTCACTTTAAATAGGGCACCGTCTAAATCCGTTGAGACAACACCGTATGAGTTGTGGTTTGGCAAGAAACCTAAGCTGAGTTGTGGTTTGGCAAGAAACCTAAGCTGTCATTTCTTAAAGTTTGGGGATGCGACACTTATGTCGAGAGGCTTTAGCCTGATAAGCTCGAACCGAAAGAGAAGAAATGTGTATTCATAGCATACCCTAAAGAGACCATTGGGTATACCTTCTACCACATATCCAAGGCCAAGATCTTTCTTGCCAAGAATGGGTCCTTTCTAGAGAAGGAGTTTCTCTTGAAAGAAGTGAGTGGGAGGAAAGTAGAACCTGATGAGGCGATTGTACCTATTGGAAATATGCCCTAGAGGCAATAGTAAAGTGGTTGTTATTATATTTCCTTGTTCATGATAATCATTTATTATCCATGCTATAGTTGTATTGATTGGAAACTCAAATACATGTGTGGATGCATAGACAACAACATGTCCCTAGTGAGCCTCTACCAGACTAGCTTGTTAATCAAAGATGGCTATGGTTTCCTAGTCATATACATGAGTTGTCATTTGATAGCGGGATCATGTCATTAGAAGAATGATGTTATGGACAATACCCAAACTATAAGCGTAGCATATGATCGTACCAAGTTTATTGCTATCGTTTTCTGCATGTCAAGTATACGTTCCTATGACATTGAGATCATGCAACTCACTAACACCGGAGGAGTAACTTGTGTGTATCAAATGTCGCAACATAACTGGGTCACTATAAAGATGCTCTACAAGTATCTTCGAGGGTGTCTATTGAGTTGGCATGGACCAAGACTGAGATTTTTCACTCCGTGTGACGGAGAGGTATCTCGGAGCCCACTCGGTAATACAACATCACGATGAGCTTGCAAGCAATGTGACTAAGGAGTTAGCCACATGATCTTGTATTACGGAATGAGTACAGAGACTAGCCGGTAACGAGATTGAACTAGGCATGGAGATATCGACGATCGAATCTCGGGCAAGTAACGTACCGATGGATAAAGGGAACTACATACGGGATTAGCTGAATCCTTGGCATCAAGGTTCGACCGATAAAGATCTTCGTAGAATATGTAGGAACCAATATGGACATCCGGGTCCCGCTATTGGTTATTGACCATAGAGGTGTCTCGGTCATGTCTGCATAGTTCTCGAACCCGTAGGGTCTACACACTTAATGTTTCGTGATGACCTAAGTATAGTTGAGTTATTATGTTGGTAACCGAAGGTTGTTCAGAGTCCCGGATGAGATCCCGGACATGACGAGGAACTCCGGAATGGTCCGGAAGTGAATATTGATATATAGAACGAACGGAATCAGATTCCGGAAGTGTTCCGGGAGGTATCGGGTTATCGCCGAAAGACCGAAAAGGGTTTCGGGGGGGTGGGGGGGTGGGTGGGGGGACAAGTGTTGGGGGCCTCATGGGCCAAGGGAAGGGGGCACACCAGCCCACAAGGGGCTGAGCGCCACCCCAAACCCTAGCCCGCTCGGCCAGGTGGGTGGGGCGCCCCCCAGGGCAGCCGTCCCCTTGCTTAGGAGGCAAGGCACCTAGCTAGGGGGCGCCTCCCCTTGGTGGATGCTGCGCCACCTAGAGGTAATCCCTAGGGCGCCACCCCTCCTCCCTCCCCCCTATATATAGAGATGGAGAGGGAGGGCAGCCGCACCCATCATTGCCACGGCGCTGCCCTTCCCCTCCCTCATTTTTTTGAGTGTGCAAGACAGTAAGAGAGGCTCCTACTGACATAAATTCATTAATATAGGGGTTACATGTTACATGTGGTCTCTTACACACTATCAGCTACATCACACAACCCCATCTAGGGTGGCTAATGCAACATAGTTATAGTGGGAAAGCTGACCAGTGGGGTGGTCGTCAAGAGTTTATGCTAAGGAATTACAAAAGGTTGTTACAAACTCAACTAGGGAGAGTTTAACCCTATATACAAGAAGAGCAAAATCAGTCTTTAACCTACTTCTCCAGGATGCATGGGACGGTGGGATCCCTTGGAAGATTTGCCATTGCGTTGTTTCCAAATACTCCATGCAGATGTCATGAAAATTTCCATGAACATTTTACGCGCCCATCATTGTCTGCATGAATGGATCATGTTTAGGTGGTTCCCACTGGCTGTCCAACTAATACCCAGCGAGGACCAACAAGTTTGGCTGAATGGGCAATCAAAAAATAGACGTTTGACGGTTTCCTCCATCCCTAAGGCACATAGGACGCAATCCATTCCATCTGACACATTATAGTGCCTCCTCTTGACCATATTCTTTGTGTTGATTTTGTCTGCCAACAGGAGCCACGCGAACGTTTTAATTTTCATCGTGCATTTTGAACGCCAGATCCATTTGAAAGCTTCGTTAGCCACCACATCTTTAAAGTAGAATTTATAGAGCTTAGCGAAAGAGAAGCCACCCCCAAGTGCATGCCCAGGCGTCATGCATGTCTATGTCGACTATTGTCGCTTCGGTTAGCCGTTGCAGGTCGCGTACTTCCTCTCTAGCTTGCTACAACAGTGGTAAGTGAAATCCATTGTTCAAATCCGTTATACTCAGAAAGGTAGCCACTGATGCATCTTCGATCTTCGTGTAAGAGAAGGCCCGAGGGTGTGAATCTTCAAGAATTTGGTCTTGCCAGACGTCTTTCCAGAATGTCACTGTTAATCCATCTCCAATGGTCACGTGCGTGACCCCCTTCTATCCATCACTCAACTGCATAACATCTCGCCACCAAAATGATCCACATGCCTCAGCTGCATGTGGAACTTTATTTTGATAGTACGAAGTCCAGATCAAGTTATTCCATGGAACATCTGAGGGAGTCCTGGATTAAGGTGTCCTCGGATAGCCGGACTATATACTTTGGCCGGACTATTGGACTATGAAGATATAAAGATTGACGACTTCGTCCCGTGTCCGGATGGGACTCTCCTTTGCGTGGAAGGCAAGCTTGGATATTCGGATGTGTAGATTTCCTTCTCTGTAACCGACTCTGTGTAACCCTAGCCCCCTCCAGTGTCTATATAAACCGGAGGGTTTAGTTCGTAGGACAACAACAATCATGATCATAGGCTAGCTTCTAGGGTTTAGCCTCTATGATCTCGTGGTAGATCAACTCTTGTAATACTCATATCATCAAGATCAATCAAGCAGGAAGTAGGGTATTACCTCCATCGAGAGGGCCCGGACCTGGGTAAAACATCGTGTCCCCTGCCTCCTGTTACCATTAGCCTTAGACGCACAGTTCGGGACCCCCTACCCGAGATCCGCCGGTTTTGACACCGACATTGGCGCTTTCATTGAGAGTTCCACTGTGTCATCGCTGTAAGGCTTGATGACCCCTTCGATCATCTTCAATGATGCGGTCCAGGGGGAGGTTTTCCTTCCCGGACAGATCTTCGTATTTGGCAGCTTCGTACTACGAGCCAACTCACTTGGCCATCTGGAGCAAATCGATAGCTACGCCCCTGGCCATCAGGTCAGGTTTGGAAGCTTAAACTACACTGCCAACATCCGCGGAGACTTGATCTTCGACGGGTTTGAGCCCATGACAGGTGCGCCGAACAGTCACGACAGACATGACTTTGATCCGCCGTCGGACAGTATTCGGGAGACCACACCCGCGTTGGCGCCAGGAATCAATCCAGAGCAGATCATGCCTTCCGAGGACGGGTGGATGGACCCCGCTACGGAGGCTGCACACTCATCAGTGTTGGAGTCGAACGCTGATCCCACCTCCTATGAGAGTGGTGTCGTCGGACCCCCAGACTCTTCCCCGGTTGCAGGATCCAAACCGCGTGCGTCTGTGCCTATCGAATCAGATTGGGCACCCGTCATGGAGTTCACCGCCGCGGATATTTTTCACCACTCACCCTTGGGAGATGTGCTGAACTCATTAAGGTCTCTGTCCTTGTTAGGAGACTCTTGGCCGAACTATGTCCGGCTCGAGTGGGAAGCGGATGAGGAAGAAATTCGTTACCCACCCACCACCCACTTCATAGCCACTGTCGATGACTTAACCGACATGCTCGATTTTGACTCCGAAGACGTCGACGGTATGTACGACGACGTAGGAGAAGAACAGGAACCACCGCCCATTGGGTGTTGGACTGCCACCTCATCATACGATATTTACATGGTGGACACACCAAAAGAAGGCGATGGTGACGATACAACGAAGGATAATCCCCTCGATAAGCCACCAAAGCGGCGCCGTAGACGCCGCTCTAAATCCCGCCACCGTAAAAACAGCGACAATAGCGCAAGAAATAATAATACCCCAGTTGATTCCAAAGGAAACGACGACCCCATGGACCCAGCGATGGAGCAGGATGAGCCAGGGGACAGTGAAAACAGTCCGGAGCCGATGTCAAATAACACCGATCCCGAGGGTAAAATTCAACAACCTGTCTCCATAGAGGAGGACAACCCGGACGATGATGCAATTATCATCCCAGAAAAACTCTTGGAACAAGAGAACCTCCATAAAAGACTTATCGCCATCGTGAGGAGCCTAAAGAAGCAGAAGCAAAAGCTTAAGGCCGCACAGGATACGCTCAACCGTAGGTGGAGCAAAGTGCTCGACACAGAAGAAAAATACGGCGACGATCGCCACGCAAAGAGCTATCCAAAGCGCAAGCTGCTGCCCGAATTCGACGATGAGGCCTTAGAGCCCACTCAGTCGAAAACTACCGATTGGCCAGACCGACCGCCCCGTGGCCATGACAAGACGACTAAGGATGCCACGCACAAGTCAGCACACGATTTACATGAGCTCCTGGACAGAAAGTCCGGTATGGCCAGATCCATCTACGGATCTAGGAAGCGCGCTCCAGCACATGATCAGAACTACCAAAACGATCACATCGATCGAATACCAGCTTGGAATCAGAACCAAGCACAACAACTGTCAACAACATGCCACGACACAACCAAATACAGGGGTGCTGCACACCCCCTGTGCTTCACCAATGAGGTGCTGGATCATGAATTTCCGGAAGGATTCAAACCCGTGAATATAGAGGCATACGACGGAACTACAGACCCTGGGGTCTGGATCGAGGACTTTATCCTTCATATCCATATGGCTCGCGGAGACGATCTCCACGCCATCAAATATCTACCCCTCAAATTAAAGTGACCAGCTCAACACTGGCTGAAAAGCCTTCCCGAAAACTCAATTGGAAGTTGGGAAGAGCTCGAGGATGCTTTCAGGGCCAATTTTCAAGGGACCTATGTCCGGCCTCCGGATGCTAACGACCTAAGTCATATAATTCAACAACCCGGAGAGTCAGCCCGAAAACTCTGGAACATGTTTCTTACTAAGAAAAACCAAATAGTCGATTGCCCGGACGCCGAGGCTTTAGCGGCCCTCAAACACAGTATCCAGGACGAATGGCTTGCCAGATACCTCGGCCAAGAAAAACCGAGGACGATGGCAGCCTTAACAAGCCTTATGACCCGCTTTTGTGCGGGCGAGGACAGCTGGCTGACCCGTAGCGGCACCAGCGACCCAAGCAAATCCGAAGTCAGGGATGGCAATGGGAAGCCGTGACGCAACAAAAACAAGCGTCGAAACAATAATGACAGCCCAGAGAATACAACAGTCAATGCCGGATTCAGGGGCTCTCGACCCGTTCAATGGAAGAAGCCATTTAAAGGCAGCAGAGACGGACCGTCCAGCCTAAACAAGATTCTAGACAAATTATGTCAGATTCACAGCACCCCCGAAAAGCCTGCAAACCACACCCACAGAGAGTGTTGGGTTTTTAAACATGCCGGCAAACTAAACGCCGAACAAAAGGGGAGGGAGACACCAAGTGAGGACGAGGAGGAGCCTCATCAGCCGAACATTGGAGGACAGAAAAAATTCCCACGAGAAGTTATAACAGTGAATATGATTTACGTAACTCACATTCCAAAGAGAACGCGCAAATGCGCACTCAGAGACGTATACGCTGTTGAGCCCATTGCCCCCAAATTTAATCCCTGGTCGGCCTGCCTGATCACCTTCGATCGCGGGGACCACCCGACTAGTGTCCGGCACGGAGGATCGGCTGCCTTGGTGCTCGACCCAATAATTGATGGATACCATCTCACACGAGTCCTCATGGATGACGACAGTAGTCTAAACCTGATATATCAGGACACTGTCCGCAAAATGGGGATAGACCCTTCAAGGATCAGCCTAAATAACACTACCTTTAAAGGAGTAATACCAGGTGTTGAGGCCCACTATACGGGCTCCCTAGTACTAGAAGTTGTATTCGGTTCCCCCGACAACTTCAGAAGCGAGGAATTAACCTTCGACATCGCTCCATTCCGGTGTGGCTATCACGCACTACTCGGGCGAATGGCCTTCACTCATTTTAATGCAGTACCGCATTACGCCTACCTCAAACTTAAGATGCCCGGTCCACGCAGCATCATCACAGTTAGCGGAAACACAGAGCATTCCTTACGTGCGGAAGAATATGTGGCGGCTCCAGCAGCCGAACACTGAGCGGCCCCTCCAACCAGGACTAATGGCCGGTCGTCAAGACCACGGACATGGTTAGACGAGTCCAGCGCTCCAACTAATGTAACAACCCAGTTGGGATTTCCCCATAAGAGATGCTAGGGGCTGCTCGCAAAAAGAGCCCATAGTTTGGCTCGACCTTATTAATACAATAGCATATTGCATTTTCATTAACGAACACCTCGCACGAAGTCTTTCACATGGTTTTTTTCCTTTTATAGGCGACCATCGTGCTACACCCTTCCAGGATATGGCACAACAGAGATAAAGGCGCAGACGTGTAGTAGGGCCCCGCACAAAGGTTTCTCTTTAGATTAAGACCTTGCGTAAACCTTTTTAACATCTCTTGTTGCTTCTTCCCCTCCGGAAACTTTATACAACCGGGAGGGATACTGGCGTCTTCGGCATTTTTGTCACACCAGGACACTGCTCATACCTGGAAACTCAGGGCTCATTGTTAAGGGCGTTATTCAGCCCAATACACATTATAAAGTCCGAATACCTTAGGGAGTGTTCGACATTGCGAGTTTGGCCTTATATGCATCAGCTCCGAATCATGTCTTTGCTCAAATGTTGGGTTTGCCCGGCTCCCGTGTTTTGCTACCTTACGTTTCGTTCTATCGGCTAAGGCGGCACCGGGAGAACTACTGCGATTGTGCCCCGGTTCACCTGGACGAGCACCTCAGTAGAGAAAGTCGAAAACTGACTGTCATGATACAGCGCGAGACTAGTCAACCACTCGATGACCCTGCGGAATCCTCGCGATTCCCCTGCATTAAAGAAGGACCGGTTTCCCGGTCACGTACATACCCACACCATATCCGGCTGAACGCGAAAGTACCAGGGGCTATATAGTAGCCCCACCATCAAGCTCCTATGGCTAAGTGAAAGTGTTAAAGCTGTATAGTCCGATTGCCTGGTTCACCGCGCTATCACCTCCTTAACGGACCAAGACGTTGGATCAAGTGTGACTACGCACTTTCCTGAACACCCCCGCATTATATGCATGGGGGCTGAAGCCGACGACTGCAAACATTCAGGATACATATATATATACATAAATGGCCGCACATGAGGCATTATAATACTTTCAGGCAAAAGTATAAAAAACAACCTTTATAATCGAAATAGCATTGTCTTTACAATTGCGATACATGTCATTCGAACATGGCACCCTTCGAGCACTGAGCCTGTATTAAACGAGCACCTTCTAAGACTTCTGCAAAATAGTGCTCGGCCGGGTCCCGGCCGTCCGCCACACTCTGGGTCACAATATGTTTTAACACGGGCAAGAGCCATCTGCGCACCCTCTATGCACGCCGACCTCTTCACAATGTCGATATGCGACACAACACTAAGGAATTGTTGCACTAATCCAAAATAACTGTCCAGCATTGGCCCTTGTGGCCAAAGATGATCCACGACAGACCTCATAGCAAGCCCGGACAACCTGTGGAGTTCGGCCCATGCGACCATCTTTTCATTTAATGGCAGCGGACGCGTCGGGGCACTAAACCGCGACCAGAATAACCTCTCAGCCTTATGGTCCTTCCGATCTTTGTAAAACTCGGATGCATCAGTAGCACTCTTTGCCAGGTCTGCATATGTGTCCGCTGCACTCCACAACTAATCCAGAGGGGCATACTTCGGATCTCCGAATTTCATCTGCAACAGATAAGGCTTTCCGTCCACGATATCTCCGGCTTCATGAAGCTCCTTCTTCACCCCCTCATTTCAGAGCGGGTTTCCTTGGCTGCCTCTAGAGCCTTCTTCAGGTCAGCTGCTTTTTCTTGATTTTCCTTTTCAAGGAGCTCGTGGCGGTTCGCGGCATCTTCCAGCTCGGTAGCCATCCGAGCCATCTTTTCTTTGCTCTGGTGACGAGCAGCCTGTTCGGCTTTTAACTCCTCGACCGCCTTCAGAGCGGCCGCATCACTCATCCGGGCTTGCTCCTTGGCTCGGGCAAGCTCCGCCCAAAGGGTCTCCACGGCAGCAGCTCCATCTGCAGTAACAGCATACTATAGATACTAGCATCATGCTCCTCTTAATAGTTTTGCTGATAAGCCGAATATACATACCCTGGGCCTAGTCAAGCCGCTTGTTAACAAGCGTGATGTTGGAATCGGCCACGTCTAGCTACCGCTTTAGTTCGGCAAAATCAGCAGATCGATCGGCTGCCGAACCCGCAGCCACCTACACATAAAGCAGGGCGATTATTAACAGAGCTTATGATCCTTTGTCCGCCACGTTGATGGCAACCAGAGTCTCAGGGGCTACTATCTATATAGAGCACACTTAGAATGTGCGGAACCATCAAAAATACATTTTTTTGCATACCTCAAAGCCTCTTAGCAGACTCGTAAAAGCTTCGTTCAAACCGCCTTTCGCGGATGAAATCCTCTCAACTACTGTGGCCATTAAGGCACGATGCATCTCGGAGACGGACGCTTGCTCCAGAAGGCCCATTAGGGTGTCCGGCTGTGTGCCGGACAATCCCAGACCCCCCCCCCCTAAAGCTCTCCTTGGGAGCCGGATATCCCAGACTCTGGGCGGCCGAAGTATCAACTTCTGGCCTTGGCGGATCATGAGAAATCCTCCGTGACGACACTTCGGGGTCATCCGCCCTGTGTGGCGGGGAGGCAGGGGAGGCGACTCGCTCTCCACCATCTCCGGGGGAAGATCCCCCGAGGACGAACTCTGTGGAGAAGGGCTACGAGCCGGATTGCAACAAATATGTTTCGGTCATTATCCTCAAAACAGGGTATGTATACCAAAGTACTCTCTCACTTACGGCTCGGTGGAGGGCCGGTCCCCTTGTGAGGTCTTCTTCCCTCGTTTAGAAGCCTCCGTTTCCAAATCTTCGGAGGCGACCCTTTTCTTACCTTGGGGAGAGGGGATTTTAGATTCCCCTCCCCAATTATCCTCCTTCGTAGAGGCATCTACTCCTCCAATCTGGATGTGTAAAAAATGAGGCCCATCTGTGGCTTCTCTATTCCTCCCCTCGTCTTCGCCTGATGGCACCTGATACGGTGCACGATCAAGCGTCCTGGTCAACAAAGGATTCGGCGAGCCTTTGGGAAGAGGGGCCGGACACCTAATCCTCTCTGCCTCTTTCAGCCAGTCCTGGCAGAGAACGTTTTTTAGAATTATGTTATAATAAATATAAAGGATGGTGTGTTCGGCAACAGAAGTATTTATCGGGGTATCCGGACGGTTGCAATTGAGACCCGCGTCCTCGGTGGTGTCCGGACACTTTATTTGTGATCCGAAGAATAACTCATACATCTCTTTGAGCGTCAGGCCAAAGAATTGTTGAACAGTTCGCGGTCCTTCCGGGTTGAACTCCCACATACGGAGAGGATGACATTGGCAGGGAAGGACTCGACGGACCAGCATCACTTGCATTATCTTGGCAAGACTGATATCCCTCTTGAGAAGGTCTCGGAGGCGGCTCTGCAATGTCAGCACGTCATTTGTCGGCCCCCAGTCCAGCCCTTTGTTGACCCATGACGCCAGTTGTGGTGGAGGGCCCGGGCGAAACGCTGGAGCAGCCACCCTCTTTGTACCTCGGGAAGCGGTGATGTAAAACCACTTCCGCTGCCATAAATCAGAGGTCTCCATGAAAGAACCCTTTGGCCATGGGGCGTCGGCGCCTTTGCTTATTATAGCGCCTTCGCACTCCGCGTGACGCTCGTCGATCACCCTCGGCCTCACATTGAAGGTCTTGAGCCATAGGCCGAAGTGGGGGGTGATGCGGAGGAAGGCTTCACACACGACGATAAATGTCGAGATGTGAAGAACGGAACCCAGAGCTAGATCATGGAAATCTAGTCCGCAATAGAACATGAGCCCTCTTACGAAGGGATCAACGCTAAAACCTAGCCCTCGGAGAAAGTGGGAGATAAAGACAACGCTCTTGTTAGGCTCGGGAGTGGGGACGACCTGCCCTGGAGTAGGTAGCCTATGCGGAATCTCAGCGGTGAGATACCTGGCCTCCCTAAGCTTCCAGATGTCCTCCTCTATGATGGAGGAGGCCATCCACCGGCCTTGATTGGATCCGGACATGGTCGAAAGACCGAGGTGCTTTAGCTTGAGCCTTGGGTGTTGGAACTCGAGGTGGGGGAGGGGAAGGATCGAGCGTGGAAAGAAAAAGACAGGCCTTGGCCCCTTTATAAATAGGACGAATATCAAGCGTCCCCCGCGTGACTGTTTGGGACTTGCCTAAAATTGAAGAGTCATATTAAACAAACACGGTTGAGTTACCCACGCAACCCCATGATAAGGGGGGACAAGATCTCTGCTTCGACAAGACGTGCCAGTAAAACCGCATCGCAGCGCGTGTAGTGGCTAGTTATGAAAACGGTTTGAATAAAGGCCGAACCGTGGCTGTCGGCATTCGGGGAATGGGGGTACCGAGACTTGCCTGCCTGCGGCCTGCGGCTTGGCTCAAGGAGTGGCCCAGTACGACCCATCTTCATCGACACATGCTCAAGACCCTCGCGAGGGGCCAAGCCTCGCGGGGCAGACGACAGGAAGCTTCCTCAGGCACGGCCTCGTCAAGATGGCTCGCGAGGAGGCGGAGAGATCAAGGTGGGGTACATCATGAGGTGCCCATGACACAAGCCATGACGACCGAAGCCAGGCGGGTGCCAGGCGGGCGCCGGCCTGCGCAGAGTTCTTGTTTCCTCTTTGGTGCAAAGGGGGCAAGCGCAGGCAAGGGTATCAAGCAAAGGCAACCATTTCGGTGCAACAAGACCAAGACCAGCAGAACGGCAGGATGGAGGTCATCGTGGAGCCCAAGCCGGCGTCATCATCAGAGCCTTTGGCAGGCGAGGACCAACTTTAGTCAGGATAAGTGTACTAGATGTTCCCCTTCAAAATGGCCAATTGTTGGCGCCCTTCCCGCTCAATATTTGGGAAGAGGACTAGGGCCTTGCTCTATAAATAGGACTAGCCACTCTCAAGAGAAGGGGATCGAACAATCAAACCTTAGCCAGAACCACCCACGCAAGAACACCCCTCGCGTGGTTGTTCTTCCTTTGTATTGTTCATCATCAGCCCCTGAGGCAATCCACCCCACCACAAACTAGAGTAGGGTATTACACCACAATGGTGGCCCGAACTAGTATAAACCTCGTGTCCCTTGTGTTGTTCTTCGTGTAGATTAGATCCTTTGCGAGGTGACGAGACGCGTGTTGGTAGAGGGAGTGATCTCCGCGCGCACCCCAGAATTCGAACCTTAAGAGTCTGCCGAAACCCGAAATCCTACATTTGGCGCGCCAGGTAGGGGTGCGCCGGTATCCGCCTTCCGTCGCCGTGTGTTTCGCCGTCCGTCGCATCCATGTCGGACGCTCGTCGAGCCCGCGCCGAGCATCGGGCTGCTCTGCCACCCGCGTCATCCAGACGGCTCTCATCGGCGGATGCCCCCGCCGTTCCCCGTCGCCTGCCGTCAACGCCGCCACCCGCCCGGCGGGGAACGAGCAGCAGGCGTCGTCCCTGCATCGTTCGGTGCAGCGGGAAGGCCGCACCGCCACCCCATCGCTGACTCCAGCCGGTTCATCGTCCCACGCCCCTCGTGCTCCTATGGACGTGCATGCCGCGCTCCTCCTGGCGCGGGAGCTCTTGCACTACCGTCCCATCGACGACCTCTACGACGAGTGGCTCACCCGCATCACCGAGCTCGTCAGCGCCTCTGGGGCTCCCCTGCGCCGTCCCTCTCGCTGCACCGCCCCCCGCCCTGTGCGGGCAACGCAACTCCGGAGGCTCCTCAGCCGCCTCCCCCTCAAGAAGGCACCCTGGCCCCGAGGCGCGTGGCCCCGGGATGGGACCCACTCCGTCCAGCGGCCGCATAGCAAGAGAAGAGCTGCTAAGAGATTCCTCGTCCTAAAGAAGCTGCCTGCGTGCTCCCCGCACCGGCACGTTATGACCGCGCTCCTGCTCTAGTGCGCCAGGACCCCGTGCTGCTCCTGGCGGCAGCGTGCGGAGATCTCAAAGATCAAGCTCTTCGTCACCAAAAGCCTCCCGTGGGCACTGCAGGCTGCCGTGCCTTCACCGCCGAGCTGCGCGGCATGGCCTGGCCGGGAAAGTTCAAGCCAGATCTGCCCCCGCGCTACGACGGCACGGCCGACCCTGCGGAGTTCCTATAGCTCTACGAGCTGGGCATCGAAGCCGCCAACACGGACGAGAAGGTCATGCCGAGCTGGTTTCCCATAGCACTCAAGGACGATGACCGCACCTGGCTCCTGAACCTGGCTCCTGGCACGATTTCCTCTTGGGATGAGATGCGCACTCGCTTCATCGCCAACTTCCAGGGCACTCGCGATCGGCCCTCGGCCATGAGCGACCCGCGCCGCATCAAGCAGTAGCCAGGAGATACCCTGCAAAAGTACATCCAGCGCTTCAACAACGCTCGCCTCAAGATCCCCAGGGTGACCGAGGAGGCCATCATCTCAGCCTTCTCCGACGGCATGCGAGACATCAAGATGAAAGAGGAGCTAGCAATCCATGAAGACCTGTGCACGTGCCTGGAGCTGTTCAACTTGGCGACCAAGTGCGCCAGGGCTGAGGAGGGGCGTCTCTCCCTCCTCGAGCTTCCGGCTGCCGACCCTGAAGAGAAGAAGCCCAATGCCAAGGACGTGAAGCGCAAGGGGGCTTCCGTATTGGCAGCAGAGCCAGACACCAAGCGAGGCAGGGATCAGCCTGAGTCATCCAAGGGCAGCCGATACTGTGTGTACCATGACCTCCACACCCACAACACCAATGAATGCCAAGAGATCAGGGCTGTGCGAGATGTGCGTGCCGACTGACACCCCGAGCGCAACGACCGGGGTTATGGCCGAGGAGGAGGAAGAGGTGGAGGACGATGGGAAGACCGTGGCCCTCGCCAAGGGTGGCGTGACCGACCTCGCAAGGACCGCTGGCAGGGCCAGCCTCGCGAGGGAGGTTGGAGGGATCAGCCTCGCGAGGATCGCCCACAAGGCAACGCAGGCCTCCCTCCTCTGCCACCTCAGCCGAGGAGGAATGAAGACCATCATCAAGACGAAGGGGCTGGGGGCTTCCAGGAGCCGCGCGCGATCGCTTGCATCTTAGGTGGCGCACAGGCCCCAGCCTCTCAGCGTATCTTCAAGCAGTTTGCTCGCGAGGTGAATGCAGTCCTTCCCAAGCTTGAGGCCACGCGCCCTCTCAGGTGGTCGGCGTGTGCTATCACATTCAACCCTGTGGATCCGCTCAAGTGCGCAGCCACGGCCGGAGTCCTCCCCATGCTTTGCTCCCCGATCATCAGCAATGTGCAAGTCACCAGGACCCTCATTGATGGCGGAGCAGGACTCAACGTCCTGTCCGTCGAGACGTTCAACAATCTCCACGTGCCATACAATCAGCTTCAGCCAACCAAGCCTTTCTCAGGAGTGACTGATGGTTCCACAGTTCCGATAGGGCAAGTCCGCCTTCCTGTCACCTTTGGGCAGCACGACAACTACCGCACCGAGCTTATCGACTTCGACGTCGCCCACATTCGCCTGCCATACAATGCCATCCTAGGGTACCCAGCCCTGGCCAAGTTCATGGTAGTGACCCATCACGGCTACAATGTCCTCAAGATGCCAGGAAGCGGTGGAGTCATCACAATGCCTTGTGAGGAGAGGGATGCAGTGTGTTCCCTTGAGCGAGCTTTCCAAGCCGCGTCAATCGAAGATCCAGATCACAGGAGCGGAAGGCTTCCCGAGGCAGCCCCTAAGAAGAAGAAGACATCGCCTGGTCTGAACCCCCCGGAGGCAGGCCCTCAGGATCCGCGCCCGTTCAAGGGACACCTCCTTCTGTCGCATAGGAAGGCGCGCCTGGCGCCCTCCTCGGGCAAGGCTCGGGGGCTCTCTCCAGGAGGGCCATCGACTTTGCCAAGATCACGAGGGAGGCGCTTGGGAATTCATCAGCGAAATCACTCAGGAGCTGCAGGAGTCAAGAGTCATAAGTGGCAGCCGCCGCTTACCCGCCGTAGCTCCCCATCCAGGCAAGGATGGTGGGCTTTGCGTCTGCATCAACGTACCAGGGCTCAACCGAGCCGCCTCTCAGGAGCGCTTCTGGCCCTCACGCGTGGGACACTGCGAAGGTCCACCCACAGCTATGTTCGCATGCCTTTCGGCCTGCCGAACATGGCTACTGCGCGTCAGCGCCTCATGAGGAGCATTGCGGAGGCTCAGGAGGCCAGGCATTCCGCAGTCCTGGCAGAGATGGAGAAGGCCCTTGAAGAGCCACCGACACCTCCGGAGCACCCCGAGGCTCCTGGGCCTAGGGGCTCGTGAGGATCGGTTTCCGTAGCGTGAGTCATCAGCTACTTTAGCATCCCTTCATCCTCAACATCAACAGGTGACATCCTTCGAGTTTCATTTTTAGCTAGGAGCGCCCCCAGGGCTGCATCATTCCCAAGCCGCGTGGGTCCATCCCTGCGGCATGCATCCCTTTTTGTTCATGTCTTTAGATTACCTTGTTGGGGGCGCCCCTCGGGCTGCATTATCCCCAAGCCGCTCGGGCCTGACCCAGCGGTGTTTGCCTTTCCCTTCATCCATCTAAATGAGTTTGCTCCTTCATGATTAACGTTCTTGACTTAATCGCCAGCTCGATTGACACCAACTTATGGAGCTGCTCCTTAACGGCACGACGCTTGCGCATGGGTCCGTCCCTGCAACATCGACAAACCTGAGTGGCTGAGCTCTAGCCGCGGCAACCCCGCAATGCGCCACCTCACTAGGCCCTCAGTGCCCTCGTCACCCTTCCAGAGCAACTAGTAGCTGGCTGGCAATTGTAGCGGCAACCCTCGTTTTACTTGTGATGAGCTCGCAGGATACTTTTAAGGAGCCACTTCGGGAGAGGCTTTTGCGACGTCTCCTTCCCTCTTGACCGCACGAACCGCTTGCACGTTAAAGGGAGGGGGGCGCCTGAGCATCGCGACTCACGGGCTCTTACTGGATCTCCAGCCCTCACCTCCTGGCCTTGTCCACGGCATCGCGACCTGGAATACCAGCGACGGCTGAGCTCGCTCGAGGCCGGGACCCGAGGACGTAGAGCATGAAGGGGTGTAAGGGAAAGGGGGGAGAGGCTCGCGAGGACCTCGCCCAGCGACTCCTCAGCTGCCGCCGCACGGACCTGGCGCCATGCCAAGGAGTGGCTTCAGGCCTTCAAGATAAGTCACGCTCCGGAGCCACTAGCTATCGCAGCACCGACCCTGCACCACATGCAGCTCCGTGTTGGCAATGTTGCGCTCCTTTCTCACCAAACGATGGCTGCTTGAGCGCTAAAGGGGACCTCCTGACCATCGCGACTCAGGGGCTCTTACTGGACCTCGGGCCGCTCACCTCCTGGCCTTGACCACGGCATCGCGACCTGGCATACCAACGACGACTGAAGCTTGCCTTGGGACTGGGACCTGTCGGCGCAGAGCATCAAGTCCTCGCGAGGTTCGAAAGGAGGAACTAATCTAAGACGGGACGAGCATCTCGCACCAATTCATAATAAGGACACGTATTCACAAAAAGTCATGGCTAGCGCCTTACATACCCCCGTGGGGTGGTACCTTGGTTCCTCGTAGGGACAAAAGACGTGAATCCTAAGGAGTCCTAACTACAGACACCACCACGGCATACGCCATCATCAACAGTGGGCCATCAAGTGCCGGCGCCAGCTCCATTCAGATCAATGGCGCCGACGGCCTGACGCAGTTGCCACACTTTGGGCGCAGCGCGAACCCGGAGGCTCGTAGCTATCATCGCTCGTCACCGGTGTCAGGAAGAGTCCGGAAGAGTCGCTGGACCCCCGGACGCACCCGCTACCACCGGAGGAGCTGCTGGAAGGGCGGGCGGCAAGCCTGGTCCTCACCGCTCCAGAGCTCTGGCCGCTACCTTTGGGGTAGCACTCCAGCCGGCGCCCTTCTTCATCGAAGACCTTGAAGAGCATCAGGGAGGCGCCATCATAATCCAGGTGGATCACGAGGGCCCCCTCCAATCGGCAGACCCGGGCGATCTCGCCCCAGCCTCGGGTCATGAAGACCTTGCCCGGAGCAATGACCTCGACCTCCGCTTCGGTCACAGGGGTACTGCAGTCGGCGTGCTGCAGCCAGAGTTCAAGAGGCCCCCTTGGTGGGATCTCGAAGGCGAAGGAGGGAGGAAGGCAGAGCCAAGATCAAGGGGGCATGGCGTCATGAAGCACCAGCTCGCGAGAAGAGCCCTCAGCATGGATTCCAGGAGGAACAATGCGCACCGCCGTAATCCGCCAGCGACGACGGCGTCTCTGGTGATGTCGCTCGGTGCCCGCGTCTTCAGGGCCCTCAATCCGAGCATACAAGGGCAATGGGAATCCAGGAAGCGGCCGCTCGAACCATGGTCTCGACACCTCCAGCCAAGCACCCCCTTCTCCGCGGCAGGAGACAAGCCGCTTCTTCAGCGGAAGCGGGACAGGACCCTCTCGGGGGGCCTTCCCTTTCTCTTTGGCAGAAAACCGGCGGATTGGTGCCATTGGCGTAAGGTGGAGCAAGGGCGAGGAAGAAGGAGGAAGAAAGTAGCAGGGAGAGATGAACTGGAGGGGCTCACGCCGTTCCATACATATAGCCGGAGGAGGCCAACCGTCGGCCTCCACGATCACAAGTAATCATGACCCGTTTTTGCATGTAGGGACTTGTCAAGTCATACGGTTGCCGAGGCATCATGGGGAAGCGAGGACGCCCACGTCCAATCAACCGCCACGCGGCGCCCAAGGCCGCATGCTGTTGGGGCCCGCGGCGCTTCGCACTTACCCCTTCGCTTCTCTGCTAAGCCAAGTCCGGGTGCGCCTTGGGCCCGGGGGCTACTGTCGGTGTTCTGGGAACGGGGGTACCCAGACTTGCCTGCCTGCGGCCTGCGGCGTGGCTCAAGGAGTGGCCCAGTACGACCCATCTTCATCGACACATGCTCAAGACCCTTGTGAGGGGCCAAGCCTTGCGGGGCAGACGACATGAAGCTTCCTCAGGCACGGCCTCGTCAGGCTGGCTCGCGAGGAGGCAGAGAGATCAAGGCGGGGTACCTCATGAGGTGCCCATGATGTAAGCCATGATGACCGAAGCCAGGCGGGCGCCAGGCGGGCGCCGGCCTGCGCAGAGTCCTTGTTTCTTCTTTGGTGCAAAGGGGGCAAGCGCAGGCAAGGGTATCAAGCAAAGGCAACCATTTTGGTGCAACAAGACCAAGACCAGCAGAACGGCAGGATGGAGGTCATCATGGAGCCCAAGCCGGCATCATCATCAGAGCCTTTGGCAGGCGAGGACCAACTTTAGTCAGGATAAGTGTACTAGATGTTCCCCTTCAAAATGGCCAATTCTTGGCGCCCTTCCCGCTCAATATTTGGGAAGAGGACCAGGGCCTTGCTCTATAAATAGGACTAGCCACTCTCAAGAGAAGGGGATCGAACAATCGAACCTTAGCCAGAACCACCCACGCAAGAACACCCCTCGTGAGGCTGTTCTTCCTTTGTATTGTTCATCATCAGCCCCTGAGGCAATCCACCCCACCACAAACTAGAGTAGGGTATTACACCACAATGGTGGCCTGAACTAGTATAAACCTCGTGTCCCTTGTGTTGTTCTTCGTGTAGATTAGATCCTTTGCGAGGCGACGAGACGCGTGTTGGTAGAGGGAGTGATCTTCGCGCGCACCCCAGACTTCGAACCTTAAGGGTCTGCCGGAACCCGAAATCCGACAGTGGCATGATGCCATGCTATAAAAAGCCGTCAGCAGATTAGATCTGTGGAATATTATACTCTCTATGGTGGAATGTGGAATTTGTTTTGCAGAGCCGGACACGACCCTTGTGTCCTAAATATTCTATGGAGTATACGGAGAAGGAACCCGCCTTGCAATGCCAAAGACAATATGCGCGTCGGACTCTTCGTCATTGAAGCCTGGTTCAGGGGCTACTGAGGGAGTTCTGGATTAAGGGGTCCTCGAATAGCCGGACTATATACTTTGGCCGGACTGTTGGACTATGAAGATACAAGATTGAAAACTTCGTCCCGTGTTAGGATGGGACTCTCCTTTGCGTGGAAGGCAAGCTTGGATATTCGGATGTGTAGATTTCCTTCTCTGTAACCGACTCTGTGTAACCCTAGCCCCCTCCGGTGTCTATATAAACAGGAGGGTTTAGTCCGTAGGACAACAACAATTATGATCATAGGCTAGCTTCTAGGGTTTAGCCTCTACGATCTCATGGTAGATCAACTCTTGTAATACCCATATCATCAAGATCAATCAAGCAGGAAGTAGGGTATTACCTCCATCGAGAGGGACCGAACTGTCACGCCCAATATGCGACCCTATCCAAAAGGAACTCGAAGGTCCCACCAAGGATAGACCCGCATATTGAAACGCTTTTGCAAGGTGGATATCATTACATCAACATTACATAATAGATGGGGATACATACATAAGGCATACAATGCCACACGAATACAACATCACAATACATAAAAGCACCATCCGACTACGGATGAAACACAAACAGAAACTCAAACGACATCCACCCTGCTAGCCCAGGCTGCCGACCTGGAACCTATCCCTGATCGAAGAAGGAGCAGAAGAAGAACTCCAAGACCATCAAACATCGCTCTCGCGTCATGATCATCGCATAACCTGTACCTGCAACTGTTGTTGTAATAATCTGTGAGCCACGAGGACTCAGCAATCCCATTACCATGGGTATCAAGACTAGCAAAGCTTAAAGGGAATGGAAGGGGTAAAGTGGTGAGGCTGCAGCAGCGACTAAGCATATATGGTGGCTAACATACGCAAATAAGAGAGAGAAGAGAGAAAAAGGAATGGTCGCGAAGCTAGCAATGATCAAGAAGTGATCCTGAACTCCTACTTACGTTAAACATAACCCAAAGACCGTGTTCACTTTCTGGACTCCGCCGAAAAGAGACCATCACGGCTACACACACGGTTGATTCGTTTTAAATCGGATCTGGTGTCAAGTTATCTACAACCGGACATTAACAAATTCCCATCTGCCTATAACCGTAGGCACGTCTTTCGAAAGATTATACCCTGCAGGGGTGTCCCAACCTAGCCCATGACAAGCTCTCGGGATCAACAAAGGATATACCTTCTCCTAGGAAGACCCGATCAGGCTCGGAATCCCGGTTTACAAGACATTTCGACAATGGTAAAACAAGACCAGCAAAGCCGCCCGATGCGCCGACAATCCCGATAGGAGCTGCACATATCTCGTTCTCAGGGCAACACCGGATGAGCAATCCGTACAACTAAAACCATACCTCAAGTTTCCCTGAGGGGGCGCTGCAAAGGGCTCTAGTTCGGACCAACACTTAGACAAGCACTGGCCCGGGGGGCCTGAAATAAAGATGACCCTCGAGAGCGCGACTCCCAAGGGAAAAGTAGGTGGTGGTGAGGCAAATGGTAAAACCAAGGTTGGGCCTTGCTGGAGGAGTTTTATTCAAAGCAAACTGTCAAGGGGGTCCCATAAATCACCCGACCGCGTAAGGAACGCAAAATCCGGGAACATAACACCGGTATGACGGAAACTAGGGCGGCAAGAGTGGAACAAAACACCAGGCAAAAGGCCGAGTCTTCCACCCTTTACCAAGTATATAGATGCATTAATAATATAAGAGATATTGTGATATCCCAACATAAATCCTGTTCACCATGGAGCAACCTTCAACTTCACCTGCAACTAGCAACGCTATAAGAGGGGCTGAGCAAAGCGGTAACATAGCCAAACAACGGTTTGCATAGGAAAGGTGTCAAAGGTTAGAGGTTCATGGCAAATTGGGAGGCTTGACGAGCAAATGATAGGTAGCACAACAAAGTGATAGAACGAAGCAAACTAGCATAGCAATGATAGTAGTGAGATCCAGGGTAGCGGTCATCTTGCCTGAAATCCCGCTAGGAAGAAGAACGAGTCCATGAAGAAGATGAATGGATGAAGCCGAACCAAGCGTAGACGAACGAATCCTCACGATCGCAACGAAACAGGAACTATCGAGAAGAAGCACACAACATGGTAAACACACCACACATAGACAAGACATGATGCATAACAAGCATGATGCATGACAAAGCTACATGAGGCTACTCATGGCAAGAGATGATGCAAACAAGAACAACACATCAAGGCAAGTTTAAATGAGGCCGGGAACAACATATAACAATTCCGGTAAGTCCTCATATGCAAATTTCGAAATTGGTCCAGATCTGAATAAACCTTATGTTCAAGTTGCTAAACAGCAAGTTAAGATGCACCGAGATGATCTACACGAGATTCTAGTCAAGTTACATATAAAGTTCATTTAGTTCGGAGCTACGGCCTAGAAGATATGAGCAAAACAAGTTAAACATGGCATTGATGCAAAATGCACCCAAACATCAAGCAAACACCTCAAAACATGGATGCAACATGATAATATGAAACTACATGCAAAATCAAGCAAGTTTCATATAAAGCACACTCAAAACGGAGCAACGGTTCAACACACACACTATACAAGTTATAGCAACAATCTGTCCAAAACAGCAACTAGGCATATTGCAAGCATCAAAACAACATGCTACAGTATCACAATATGAAAACAAAAGGCATGGGCATGAAGTACAGGTAAAGCATAACAAAACATGAACACTGAGCTAACTCCAGAAACTACTAGAACATGCTCAAACACACATGACAAGATTGCAAATAATAACAATTCAGACTTTGCAGAAAATAACATCAGGTTGCAATGTTTAGAGCTATCAAACAACATGTTACATGAACTTATAATAGCAAAACAAGACATGGCATTAATTTACTAATTTCATAGATTAAAAGTCCCTTACTGACCATAAGCCAAAAAGGAACAGAAAATATGATGGCACCCACGTAAACATAGCAAGTTATATTACAGATTCAAACATGGCAGGAACAACGATACGAAGGCATGTTGATGAGCTTGAACCACTCACCACAGAGCAAAACATGGCATGGCAAGGCAACCACCAGTAATAAGACATGTTTGTGAAGCTAACCAAGTCAAGAACAAGTTCATAGCATGCAATGATCAACTACAACAACCTTGAATAACATGTAAACAATCTGCCAGGAAACATTTTGAAGCAAAAGTAGAGCACGAAAATGACATGCTAGACTACTCCATAATTTCAACCAGGGGCATGAATGGATAGGCAATAACCATATGTTCAAAACACCCTTACTGAAGTATCTCAAAATATGCATGGATCGCTCTGTAGCATCATGTTTACATAGCATCAAAATAACAGCAGAACAGGGGCTAAAATCAGCAACATCACGATGCCTAGTTTACATGCTTGTGCTAGTCACCACATTGATCACAAAAATACATGGTAAGCACCTCTGTAAAGAAGACATAGCATAGATCAAAACACATGTAGACATCAACCTCATAGGATGCACACATCAATCATGGCAAAAATGACAAAAGAGCATGTTCTGTTAATAGACAGCAGACAACATCATGAAGCACTCTTGCAACGATGATTCAGGCATCAAGATGAGCTCAAATGAACATGCTGCAATGGAATGAAATGATGTAGTCGTTGAGACGAACAATTTGACATATTACACGCACGAAACGGAGCTACATGCACAGAGATATGGCAGGTCGAACATGACATGAAAATTACACAGATCTGGTACTTAGTAGATTTTTTAACCCCGGGGAAAAGTCAACCGCGGCGAGGACTTCGCCGGAACTTCGCCAGAGTTGGAGGAGAGGCGGCTGGCGAGGTCGGGGAAGCTCGCTGGAGGAGGGGACGGCTGGATCCGGCCCTCCCGTGGCCGGATCTGGCCGGGGGCGAAGGAGAGGAG
>NC_041391.1:520750803-520784941 GCF_002162155.2 Triticum dicoccoides
GGGCGGCTGCGCGGGGCACGGGCCGCGGCGGTGGGCGGCTCAGGCCCGGGCGGGCCCCGCGAGGGCTGAGTGGGCCGGCGGCGCGGTGCGACGGAGGAGAGAGAGAGTGCGGGGACAGGTGGCACGCTCCGATTGGCTGGGGAGCGGCAGCACGGACATGTCCGGCTCAATATGGACATGTCCGGCGGCGGGAGGAGGACGAAGCTAGGGTTAGACCGGGATTCATCCGCGAAAAATGGAGGGGAGGACCTATTTATAGATTCTGGGAGCTAGGAGAGTCCAAATGAGGAGCGGTTTTCGGCCACGCGATCGTGATCGGACGACCGAGAGCATGGAGGGGAGTTTGCTGAGTTTTGGGCCACTTTGGAAGGGTGTTGGGCTGCAAGACAAAAGAGGCATTTACGATTACCCGGTTAACCGTTAGAGTACCAAACGACCTCCGAATGGCACGAAACTTGACAGGCGGTCTACCGGTGCTATACCAAGGCCACTTGGCAAGCCTCGGTCCATTCCGAGAACGTTTAACACCCACACACAACAGGAGACAAAAGGGGAACGCCGGAGGACATAGGAGCGCCGGATTGCAAAACGGACAACGGGGAAAAGGCTCGGATGCATGAGACGAACACGTATGCAAAATGAAATGCACAAGATGACATGGCAATATGCAACATGCAAGAAAATGACATGGCAACAACAGCGAATAACTGGCAGACACCTGGCGCATCGAATCCAGGGCGTTACAACACTCCTCCATTAACAAGAGATCTCGTCCCGAGATCTTAGGACCGAGACGGAAGGGAAAAGGGATGAGGTGAAACAAGAACTCAAGAGAAGAAGGAAAGAATTGAGAGCACTCGAGAAGAAGATAGGAACGACGAGAATGACGAGAATCAAAAGCTCACAGAATCAGATAGACTATGAAAACACTCCGGTTAGAACGAGATAAGAAACTAATAAAATTGAAAGGATTTAGGCAGCACTCCGGCTGAAAATGGAAGGAAAAGAACATGAACTTGAGGGGATGGAATGATACTTGATGAAGACAAGATATAAAACCTCCGGAAAGAATTGAAAGAGAATTGAATGAAAAGAATTTATAAGGATTGAATGGAGTTGTTGAGAAAATCAACAACGAAAGAATAAGCTCGATGTGGACTTATGGATAACATCTCAGAAATTATGAGGTGATAACCAGCCGCTAACAGAAATGATTGGATGACTTAGAAGAACGAAGAAATGCAAAACTCCACTTCAAAAGAATACGGAGAATTAATTGCACTTCGAGACGCGAGAAGAAAAAAATACTTGAGCTCCTTCGATAAGAATCTTGATGAACTCTTGAAGAATGAATTAAATCATGAAGAACCACCATGAAGAACTCCGGTGACAAAAAGGATGACGAGATAAAATGAAGGGTGAAAGAATAAAATTAAGCCTTGCGATGATTTAGATGGAGGTTCCGACAAAATGGCTGATGAAATTTGAACTCCTGAAGAGAAAAGATGAAAACAGTTGAAACTAGAATTTATTCATCAAGAACAAACTCCGAAGGAAAATATTACTCACGTGGATGAAATAAGAATAAGATTTATTGTATTCTTATCCTTCATCAATTAAACTGATGACAAGCAATGGATTTTTCATACTACTTATTCTTCTTGAAAAAGAATTGAGAAGTGACATCTCGCAAACTTGAGAAGGTCGTCATGAACCACTGGTAGGATTGAAAAGAACGAATGGATTAATATGATAATCAAGGAAAAAGAATCTTTAACGAACCACCGTAAGAATTTGGAAAATGACCGATGAAAGAGAATGAATCACCGGGAAGAATTAGACGAACACAAATGCTAGAGGGGATTTAGATGCAGAAGAACAAAGAGATCATGATCTGATTAAAGAATACTTGAACGAAGCACCGGGATAATTGGATAACGATAACTGGAATGATGGCCTCCGATGAAAAGAAACGGGAAAACAACTCCTCAAATACTCGGGATGGTTAAGAAAAGGAATATCTGACAATTGGAATAATTCTCGAGGATAACATGAAGTTAGAACCACGAAACTTCGAGAGAACAGACAAGATGGAAAAAAACTCTTCTTCGATCTTCCAATGATGACGAGAAACAACACCAAAATTACTGAGATCTCCGGGAGAATGAAAAAGAGGAAGGGTTCAATCAAAGATGAAAAGAATTTGAAAACGAACTTGGAGATGGCATCTGACTGATGAAATTCATTCTTACGTCAAACTCCAAAAAGAATTTGTGAATAACTCCGGGAAATTAGAAGAGTCAGGTAAGATCCTGGAAAAAGACCTGTGGGTTAGGGCCCACTGAAGAGATAACACCGTTGGAAAGGACTATTGAAGAGATAGATGATGCACCGGAACAATTGAAATATTTGAATGAGGTGACAACCTCGAATTAATTCGAACGCGGACGGATCTCCTGAGATGTCTTGAACACTCCGGAAGGATAAACTGGCGAGAGACGAACGAGCAAGGAAAACATTTGATCCGAGGAAAAGAATATGATCAACACCGAATACTTGAATTGGGTCCACCAGAAAAAGAAAAGGGATGAAGAATGACGAACAAGACGAGAATTCACCGGTTGAAATAATTTACGAAAGACTGAAGAGGTTCCGCACGAATGAGATAGATGGTCAAGAGAGAGTCAGACTCCGGGAAGAAAAGGGTGGGAGGGCGGGAAAAATAAAGGCAACTCGGGAGGGGAAACGATGAATATCTTGAAGAGACAACACCGGTTGAAATCATTGGGGAAAGAAGGCAAAGACTTCGCATGAGTAGGAAGGATACTCGATTAAGGGCTCCGGTTCCGAGATGAAAAGGGAGGGAGGGTGGGAAAATAAAACAACTGAGGATAGAGAAATAACTTCGTTGAGAGCGGACTGAGGATTGAACTTGGCAACGATGAAGAGGCTCGAGTCAACTTGACGAGAAATGCACCGGATAAAAGAGCCGAGAACCAACGATCGGAAAACCAACTACGTGATCCTAAAGAAAAATTTGAAGGGGAAGAGGAGTAATTCTAAACACCTACGTCAAGATTCCTCACCAGAGTGACGAAGGGGCAGAGAAGTAAAAAGAATTCCTACTCTCCGATATAACTAGACTCCGAAAATAGTTTTCTTCTAGACTCAACAACGGCCAAACTACACAATCAATCAAGGGGGGCTCCTAAGGTCGGTCGAGGCTCTGATTACGAACTTGTCACGCCCAATATGCGACCCTATACAAAAGGAACTCGAAGGTCCCACCAAGGATAGACCCGCATATTGAAACGCTTTTGCAAGGTGGATATCATTACATCAACATTACATAATAGACGGGGATACATACATAAGGCATACAATGCCACATGAATACAACATCACAATACATAAAAGCACCATCCGACTACGAATGAAACACAAACAGAAACTCAAACGACATCCACCCTGCTAGCCCAGGCTGCCGACCTGGAACCTATCCCTGATCGAAGAAGGAGCAGAAGAAGAACTCCAAGACAATCAAACATCGCTCTCGCGTCATGATCATCGCATAACCTATACCTGCAACTTTTGTTGTAGTAATCTGTGAGCCACGAGGACTCAGCAATCCCATTACCATGGGTATCAAGACTAGCAAAGCTTAAAGGGAATGGAAGGGGTAAAGTGGTGAGGCAGCAGCAGTGACTAAGCATATATGGTGGCTAACATACGCAAATAAGAGCGAGAAGAGAGCAAAAGGAACGGTCGTGAAGCTAGCAATGATCAAGAAGTGATCCTGAACTCCTACTTACGTCAAACATAACCCAAAGACCGTGTTCACTTTCCGGACTCCGCCGAAAAGAGACCATCACGGCTACACACACGGTTGATGCGTTTTAAATCAGATCTGGTGTCAAGTTATCTACAACCGGACATTAACAAATTCCCATCTGACTATAACCGCATGCACGGCTTTCGAAAGATTATACCCTGTAGGGGTGTCCCAACTTAGCCCATGACAAGCTCTCGCGATCAACGAAGGATATACCTTCTCCCAGGAAGACCCGATCAGGCTCGGAATCCCGGTTTACAAGACATTTCGACAATGGTAAAACAAGACCAGCAAAGCCGCCCGATGCGCCGACAATCCCGATAGGAGCTGCACATATCTCGTTCTCAGGGCAACACCGGATGAGCAATCTGTACAACTAAAACCAGACCTCAAGTTTCCCTGAGGGGGCGCTGCAAAGGGCTCTAGTTCGGACCAACACTTAGACAAGCACTGGCCCGGGGGGCCTGAAATAAAGATGACCCTCGAGAGCGCGACTCCCAAGGGAAAAGTAGGTGGTGGTGAGGCAAATGGTAAAACCAAGGTTGGGCCTTGCTGGAGGAGTTTTATTCAAAGCGAACTGTCAAGGGGGTCCCATAAATCACCCGACCGCGTAAGGAACGCAAAATCCGGGAACATAACACCGATATGACAGAAACTAGGGCGGCAAGAGTGGAACAAAACACCAGGCAAAAGGCCGAGTCTTTCATCCTTTACCAAGTATATAGATGCATTAATAATATAAGAGATATTTTGATATCCCAACATAAATCCTGTTCACCATGGAGCAATCTTCAACTTCACCTGCAACTAGCAACGCTATAAGAGGGGCTGAGCAAAGCGGTAACATAGCCAAACAACGGTTTGCATAGGAAAGGTGTCAAAGGTTAGAGGTTCATGGCAAATTGGGAGGCTTGACGAGCAAATGATAGGTAGCGCAGCAAAGCGATAGAACGAAGCAAACTAGCATAGCAATGATAGTAGTGAGATCCAGGGTAGCGGTCATCTTGCCTGAAATCCCGCTAGGAAGAAGAACGAGTCCATGAAGAAGACGAACGGATGAAGCCGAACCAAGCGTAGACGAACGAATCCCCACGATCGCAACGAAACGGGAACTATCGAGAAGAAGCACACAACATGGTAGACACACCACACATAGACAAGACATGATGCATGACAAAGCTACATGAGGCTACTCATGGTAAGAGATGATGCAAACAAGAACAACACATCAAGGCAAGTTTAAATGAGGCCGGGAACAACATATAACAATTCCGATAAGTCCTCATATGCAAATTTCGAAATTGGTACATATCTGAATAAACCTTATGTTCAAGTTGTTAAACAGCAAGTTAAGATGCACCGAGATGATCTACACGAGATTCTAGTCAAGTTACATATAAAGTTCATTTAGTTCGGAGCTACGGCCTAGAAGATATGAGCAAAACAAGTTAAACATGGCATTGATGCAAAATGCACCCAAACATCAAGCAAACACCTCAAAACATGGATGCAACATGATAATATGAAACTACATGCAAAATCAAGCAAGTTTCATATAAAGCACACTCAAAACGGAGCAACGGTTCAACACACACACACTATACAAGTTATAGCAACAATCTGTCCAAAACAGCAATTAGGCATATTGCAAGCATCAAAACAACATGCTACAATACCACAATATGAAAACAAAAGGCATGGTCATGAAGTACAGGTAAAGCATAACAAAACATGAACACTGAGCTAACTCCAGAAACTACTAGAACATGCTCAAACACACATGACAAGATTGCAAATAATAACAATTCAGACTTTGCAGAAAATAACATCAGGTTGCAATGTTTAGAGCTATCAAACAACATGTTACCGGAACTTATAATAGAAAAACAAGACATGGCATTAACCTACTAATTGCATAGTTCAAAAGTCCCTTACTGACCATAAGACAAAAAGAAACAGAAAATATGATGGCACCCACGTAAACATAGCAAGTTATATTACAGATTCAAACATGGCAGGAACAACGATACGAAGGCATGTTGATGAACTTGAACCACTCACCACAGAGCAAAACATGGCATGGCAAGGCAACCAACAATAAGAAGACATGTTTGTGAAGCTAACCAAGTCAAGAACAAGTTCATAGCATGCAAGGATCAACTACAACAACCTTGGCAAAATTGAATAACATGTAAACAATCTGCCAGGAAACATTTTAAAGCAAAAGTAGAGCACGAAAATGACATGCTAGACTACTCCATAATTTCAATCAGGGGCATGAATGGATAGACAATAATCATATGTTCAAAACACCCTTACTGAAGTATCTCAAAATATGCAGGGATCTCTCTGTAGCATCATGTTTACATAGCATCAAAATAACAGCAGAACAGGGGCAAAAATCAGCAACATCACGATGCCTAGTTTGCATGCTTGTGCTAGTCACCACATTGATCACAAAAATACATGATAAGCACCTCTGTAAAGAAGACATAGCATAGATCAAAACACATGTAGACATCAACCTCACAGGATGCACACATCAATCATGGCAAAAATGACAAAAGAGCATGTTCTGTTAACAGACAACAGACAACATCATGAAGCACTCTTGCAACAATAATTCAGGCATCAAGATGAGCTCAAATGAACATGATGCAATGGAATGAAATGATGTACTCGTTGAGACAAACAATTTGACATATTACATGCACGAAACGAAGCTACATGCATAGAGACATGGCAGGTCGAACATGGCATGAAAATTACACAGATCTGGGACAGATTTTTTCACCCCGGGGAAAAGTCAACCGCGGCGAGGACTTCGCCGGAGTTGGAGGAGAGGCGGCCGGCGAGGTCGGGGAAGCTCGTCGGAGGAGGGGACGGCTGGATCCGGCCCTCACGTGGCCCGATCTGGCCGGGGGCGAAGGAGAGCAGGCGCGGGGGCGAGGGCCGAACTCGCCGGAGGTCGCGGCCGGCGAGGGGCGGTAGGATCGGACGCGGGGCGCTCGGGGCCGCGCCGGCCGGCGAGGGGCGGCAGTGGGGTGGCGCGGGGAAGCTCCCGGGCGGCGAGGCCGCGGCCAGCGGCGGGATGCCGCGGCGGCGACGGGCGGAGCCCGGGCGGCGGATGGGCGCGGATGCGGGGGCGCGTTGGGCAGCGCCGGCGGGCGGCGGGCGGCGCCAGCGAGGACGGGTGGCTACGCGGGGCGTGGGCCACGGTGGCGGGCGGCTCGGGCCCGGGCAGGCCCCGCGAGGGCTGAGCGGGCTGGCGACGCGTCGCGGCGGAGGAGAGAGAGAGCGCGGGGACAGGTGGCACACTCCGATTGGCTGGGGAGCGGCGGCGCGGACATGTCCGGCGGCGGGAGGAGGACGAAAGCTAGGGTTAGACCGGGATTCATCCGCGAAAAATGGAGGGGAGGACCTATTTATAGATTCTGGGAGTTAGGAGAGTCCAAATGAGGAGCGGTTTTCGGCCACGCGATCGTGATCGAACGACCGAGAGCATGGAGGGGAGTTTGCTTGGTTTTGGGCCACTTTGGAAGGGTGTTGGGCTGAAAGACAAAAGAGGCCTTTACGGTTACCCGGTTAACCGTTAGAGTACCAAACGACCTCCGAATGGCACGAAACTTGACAGGCGGTCTACCGGTGCTATACCAAGGCCACTTGGCAAGCCTCGGTCCATTTCGAGAACGTTTAACACCCGCACACAACAGGAGACAAAAGGGGAACGCCAGAGGACATAGGAGCGCCGGATTGCAAAACAGACAACGGGGAAAAGGCTCGGATGCATGAGACGAACACGTATGCAAAATGAAATGCACAAGATGACATGGCAATATGCAACACGCAAGCAAATGACATGGCAACGACGGAGAATAACTGGCAGACACTTGGCGCATCGAATCCGGGGCGTTACACGAACCTGGGCAAAACATTGTGTCCCCTGCCTCCTGTTACCATTAGCCTTAGACGCACAGTTCGGGACCCCTACTCGAGATCCGCCGGTTTTGACACCGACAACATCCTTCTTGTTATAAAAGTTGTGTAGAAATTTCATGAGCAGGCCAGTATTCTGAATTTTGATGTTCAGTATGCCAGGTCCACCACGACTTTTGGGGCGGCAGACCAAATCCCATGCAGCTAAGGAATTGTAGGTTTCCCCATGCTCTGTTTTCTTCCTCCAAAGGCAGCGTCTATGAATTTTGTCAAGATACTCAATCAACTTTGGTGGGAATTTGATGGTGCACATGGGGTACAACGCAAGTGAGGTGATGAGCGAGTTTAGTAATGTGAACTTGCTCCTTTGGTCCATCATGCATAACGAGGAAGAGAGTTAACATTTAGCGTTCTCATTCACTGGCAAGAGGTTAGTCACCGAGGGTCTCGCCGTCCCCATCGGCAAGCCAAGGTAAGTGAATGGCATCGTCTCGACCGTGCACTGCCACATATTTGCGAGTTGTGTAACTAGGAAGCCATCCACATTTAGCGGGACAAGCATAGACTTATGAAAATTGGTCTTGAGACCAACATATTCAGCGTAATCAATCAGTATTTGTTTCATCCTTGTCGCTTGTTTCGCGCATGCCGACATGAGAAGGATTGTGTAGTTGGTGTATTGTACGACGGGGTAGTCTGTTCCTCTTGCCGGTATAGTTAATTCGTTTAAGTGTCGGCGGAAGGCATCGTTGATCGTAGATTGCAACAGATCCGTTGCAAGTATGAATATGAGGGTGGAGATGGGTCCTCCTGCCGTACTCCACGGCAACAGAGAAATTGTCTGCCGGGAACGCCATTCAGCAAAACCGATGAAGTTCCTGATCCAAATATGTTCTTTATCCATCCCAACCATCTCTTGTCAAATCCCATATGTCTCATAATCTCCAACATCGACAAGTGCTCGATCATGTCGAATGCCTTCGTGAAATCTAACTTTTTTTGAGCAAACATAGTGGGGAAAACCCCCACTGTAACTCTGATTTTCATTAATATATGGGTAATGTTACATCAATTGTTCATGGGTAATGTGGAAAATAATAAATGATCTACAAATAGTCTAGCCAACTCTGCATTCCTTCCTTCAAGCTAGGTTTTGCTTTCTTGATGATCATGCCAAAGTGCTCTTTAAAGGAACTTATGCAATATGCCATACTTTTCTCCTTGTGATCAAATATGATACCATTCCCGTGTTTCCATAAACTCCAACAACCTGCAATCAAACAATTCTTTGAAACATATGCAGTTACTGTTCTTCTTGCTCTCCAACAACATTTGAAGGAGATTATAATCTTTATTCCATTGGAAGCCTATGTTCATCCAGAAGTTTTGACTGAAATCACAACTGAAAAATAGATGCATTAGGTGCTCATTAGGTTCATCTTCACAACGGACACAAGAAGTTGATTGGATGTGGAAACTCTTCCTGGTTAATAGATCTTTGGTGTTGAGCCTATTCTGTAGTAGCAGCTAAAAGAAAAATCTATGTTTAGGCAAAGTGCAAGATTTCCATATCCATTGGAAGGGTTTGGGAGCATCCATAGGTTTACTGATATACTCCAGGTATATTCTTTTATTGGAATATTTAATATTCCCCAATAAAAGTTCCATGAATCAGGTTGCCCTTGGTTTTCTCTGTTATTGACAAGTCCTCTTAATTGGATACTTTGCTGAACTGCAATACTAGACATTGGCAAGTGAAACATCTCATAGAAACTATCATAATCAAGATTACTAGCCTCCTGGAGGGTAATGCTGGGGTTCTTAGCATATGATGCAAGCTGAGCCATCATGATGCTCAATGGCTGAGTGCACCATTTGTCAGACCATAACATAATGGTGTTACCTTGCCCAGCAGCACATATAGTCATTTCCTTGAATTTCTCCAAGATAGAGCAACAATCCCTCCACCAAAAAGACCCAATTCTAGTGGGGAAACATGGCAATTCACCATTATTATAATAGTTGTTCCATATCAGTTTCACCCATGGAGTATCCTGTGTATTAAAGAACTTGAAGAGGAATTTGGTTAGTAGGGCCTTGTTTTGAATTCTTAGATCAAGTACCCCTAGCCCCCCCTGCTTTTTTGGGATGACAGACCTTCTCCCATTTCACCAGACAATTTCCATGTTTGTTGATGTCCTTGCCATACCAGAGGAAACTTCTGCCTGATTTCTCAAAGTGATCCAGGATAGTGTATGGTACTCTAATACAACACATAACAAATATAGGTAGAGCAGATACAATAGCCTTCAAATGAATAAGCCTACCAGAGTATGTCATCATAGTGGCAATGCCAGACAGTCTAGTATCTAGTCTAGATACCATTGGCATTAAATCAACTACTTTGGGTCTTGTAGAGCCCATAGGGAGACCCAAATAAGTGAAAGACATTGATTCTCTTTTGCAGTTGAAGTAGGTTGCCAATTCCTGAGATCTCTCATCAGAAATGGTGATAGGTACAATTGAAGATTTGCTGTAATTTTCAATCAACCCAGTGAAAGATGAGAATTTATCAAGAATACATGTGAAGATACTGATTTGCTCAACATCAGCAGGAAGGATAATAAGTGTGTCATCTGGATACTGGATAATAGGATAGTATTCAGTGTCATTAGTGTCTATAGGTAAACTGAGAAGTCCCTCTCTCCAAGCATCATTAACCATGATTTGTAGCAGCTCTCCCACCATAACATATTATAATGGGGAAAATGGGTCCCCTTGCCTAACACCACATTTGCAGTGAATGTTTTTCCCAGGTACCCCATTCAAATTAACAGATGTGGTAGTTGTAGTCAAGATCATGGTAACCCATCTGATCCATTTTTCACTGAACCCCAGATGCTTCATCATAAACAGTATGGCCTTGTAGTTCACTTTGTCAAAAGCCTTGACAAAATCAATTTTGAATATTATGATCTCCTTCTTAGACTTATGGAACATATGGATATATTCAAAACTCCATTCCAGGCAGTCCTGGATGTTCCTAGTTTAAAAAAAACCATATTGGTTCTTGCTGACCCTAGATAAGATGATAGGCTGTACTCTATTGGCAAGTAATTTTGTGAGAATCTTAATTGACATACTAACCAGAGAGATAGGTCTGAAGTCATTAGGTAATTCAGGATTTTGGGTCTTAGGAATAAGGGTGATATAAGAAGTGTTGATAGGTTGCAGTGAAATGCTTTCCTCATGGAAGTCATTGATAAACCTGTAAAAACAGTGCTTAATAATGTGCCAACATTTCCTCATGAAGTGCCCATTATACCCATCAGGCCTAGGAGATTTATCTTTTGGCATATGCTTAATGATATCATCAACTTCCTTGGTAGAAAATGGTCTGTCAAGGTCTGATGGAAGTGCATCCATGGACAGATGATCAATGTTGAAAGATTTCCTGCACTCAACTTGTGTGCCAATTCTCTCTTTGAAAGATGCCCATAGGAGAGCTGCTTTTTGATCATGTTCATTGACCTGTTGGCCATCAGCAGATAGAAGATAGTTGATGTAGTTGTGTCTAAGAACCTGGGAGGCGATTGCATGGAAAAATTTAATATTTTCATCTCCCAAGTTGGCCCATCTGATATTGGCTCTGATCCTCCAATACAATCTTTTAGCTTCCAAAAGTTTGTTAGTATGGAGTATTAAAATCTTCCTGAAGTTCTTTTTGGTAATGGATAGAACTCTTTGATCTTCTATACCATCCAGAAGTTTGACATAAAAACAGCAGTCTTCAATAGTTTTGCTTAATTGAGATAATCTCTTGCTCCATTTTTTCAGTCCTCTTCTCAAGCTTTTAAATTTTGCATTAAGATTTTTAGCAGAATCAGCAAAATAAACAGAGTTGAACCATTGGTCTTCTACAGTCTCCACAAAACCATCAAAATCTGTCCAAAATTCCTCAAAACTGAAAATGTTGCTTTTGGGAATGTTGCTATCCATTTGAACTTTCATAGGAACATGGTCAAAAGTGATTTTGGCCAATGGAAAAGCCATAGTGCCAGGATATGTATTAGTCCATTGTGAACTAGTAAATACCCAATCCAATTTCTCCAGGAGTGGAAAATCTTGTTTATTGATCCATGTGAATGATCTGCCTTTTAAAGGTATTTCAACAAGATCAAGGTTGATTATGATGTTGTTGAAGGTCATCATACCATTAGGGTTACCACCAGGCTTGTTCCTGTTGTCTGGTCCTCTGTTAAAATTGAGATCACCCAGAATCATCCAATATTTGCTCTGTGCAATGTTGAGATTCTGTAGCCAGGTGGTAAATTCAAACTTACCTTCAACAGAGTTAGGCCCATAAACATTAGTCAAAAACCAGCTACTGTTGTCTAGATTGGAAATGAACTCAATAGTAATGTGGAAATAATTTTGGGATATAATCTTCCCAGTGAATAAGTGACCATTCCAAATTGTAATGAGCCCACCAGAACTACCATTAGATGGTGAGTAACATAATTGATTGAACCTCTTAGGACAAAAATTCTTGATATATGCCATATCAAAATGTTCTCTCTTAGTTTCCTGAAAGGTAATGATGTTGCATGCACTCTCTTCAATTTTCAGTCTAATATCATTCCATCTAGCATTTGAGTTAATACCTCTGACATTCCAATTTAAAATATTCCAGCTCCTATTCATAATTGATAGATTGAAGGTAGCAAGTTATTATCCTATGAATAGCATAGCATAATATATCATAAGCCTGATCAAGGTGCCAATGATTGTGCCATATCATAATTAACCTCAGAGCAGACATGGATGAACAATACTTAGTGACATGGCAGATACTATAAGTACTGGCATAACTAAGAGAGTATGGCATAATAGCATTGCATACTAGGAATTCAAAGTAGCATAACAGCCCATTATTACAAACCAAATAGTACTGTGATGCACGCAGGCATCCAAATGACAAGGATGATAAGGTAAAAACATGATAACACAAACTGGATAGCATAGGGGGGAGCCACCCAAGCCCCAAGTATACTTGCAATCCTTAATCATCAGAGCTATCATAGTGCAGAAGCTTAGAGGACACTTCATGAGGTGCCATCTTGCAAGGTCCAGTGCCTATAGCTTGAAGGGTTTTGACAGGCAGGATAGGTGGTGGAGGTGCATTCCTATCACTAACCACAACATCAAATTGGGGTCCCAAGTTGACATTTAGTGCTTTCTTCATCTTCGTGTTGCTCTGCTGACTTGTCTGTTCCCTATCCATATTGATATCATCCTTGCTAGCAGCCATAGCAACAGATTTGTCCTTAAAACCCTTGGCAATGAGAGCAATTCTCCCACTCCTTCTGTAGAAAGACTCATCAATAATAGGCTTTTCTTCTTCTTATTAGCCGTCTTCTGAACAACATCAAATTCTTGACCAGTAATCTCCTCAATACTGATAGAGCTGGTGTGCTGTGGAATTGGTTCACCCTGCTGGACAGTTTGAATCTGAAGATAACATCTCTTGTTGGTGCCATTTGCTCCAACAACATCCACAACATTGCACTTGGCATTAATGATCTTACTCCCCCCAAGTTTGGGAATAATCTCACTAGCATTAGATACCAGATTACCAACCAGTTCTTGCAGCACAGAAATGTGTTCAAAGATGCCCTCCACAGATATATCACAAGTATGAACCTGTTGAGCAGTGCTAGAGGAAGGAAAATCATTATAATTCATATTGGCATTGTGTTGCATTGTCGGTGTACAAAAGTAGGGGCTCTCCTTTTGACCCCTTTACTTGTGCACGGCAGTCAGAGCCGCGCGCCACGGCCACACACAACAAGGCAAAGGAGGGGAGACGGAGAGAAGCCAAAGGCACGAGACAAACAAGGCAACGCCAAAGACTGATACCACAGAAAGCAGATGGGTGGAGTAGGTTTCCCCGGCAAGCCCCTTTCCTGGGCGGCTCGCCCACACCAGCGGAGCAGGCCACCCTCGAGCCCACGGTCTCCAACAGCATCAACCCTGTTGGGCCAGGGCTTGGGAGGCACCTCCATGGTGGCATGCAGATCTTTGTGAAGACAAAGAATATTCAAGATCAGATAAGGATTGGAGGGCAACAATCCTCGTCAAGATCCATGCCGAGGAAAATCCATAAGGCCCCCGGCAAGACCCTTGCCGGGGACGCCAGCGCGCCACGGCAAGACCCTTGCCGGGCCACCCATCAAGACCCTTACCGGGCCACCCTGCAAGACCCTTGCCAAGGCGACAACGGGGCCACTGCCAGGCCCGCACCAACCAAATCCCCACCACCATTCATATGCAGCTGCTAGCCCAACCAGCTGGGCAGGCACCTGCGTGGCAACATGCAGCTTCCAGGCCAACTCAGCACACACCTGCGTGGTGGCATGCAGATCTTCGTGGAGGCTCCACCACCGCGCCACCTCAGCTGCTTGCCTGCCTACATGGCACCGCATGCATCACTGGCCAGGGCGCGTATCGAAGCGAGGAGGAGCGGCGACGGACGGGATGGGCCTCGCTCCCGTCCCTGATAAAGCGAGAGGAAACCTAAGCTACACATTAAATGCGCCTGGTCCTGTAGTACGGGCGATAAGCTCGTAGCACTGTAGGCCTTTCCACCTCCTGTGTGCCACTGTGGCAGCCCTGTTCGCATATAAAAGGAGGCCCATGGCGTACTGGAGAGGGATTCGGCTCTTTTGAACCACGCGGTCACCATAGCTAGTTTAAGAGCTCAAGAACACTCAATACATCCACCAAAGCAGGACTAGGGTTTTACGCATCCTCGCGGCCCGAACCTGGGTAAACGATCCTTGTGCTGGTTACTAATCCTGCTCTTCTCACAACCCCGCGCCCCGCAACCATAGTAGGGATTCTTGTGATCCCATAGGTGTCGTTTCCCACCGGCATCTTTGGCGCGCTAGGTAGGGGGCGCAATTGTGAGAATCTGGTCTAGTAGTTGGCCTAGCAGTTCTTCATCGCCATGGCTCCTAAGAAGAAGACGACCACGGCGATTGGTTCGTCCGGAACTGGACTGCCAGTACTGGTGCGGACTAGTAGCGGGCCAGTCACAGAGAGAACCTGTGGCACGGCTTGCGAACATCCACATCACCCTGGCAGTCCAGGCCTAGTGAGCGGAGTCGTTCATACGCCAGGTGACGAGCCACGCGCCGCAGGCCCCACAGACGGAGTCGGCCCTCCCGCAGGCAGCGCGGGGCCCTCCAGGGGCGTCGTCGTGCCGCCAGATGGCGGTGCGGTGACCTCCAAGACGCCAACACCGGCGCCCACGGCGCGCTCTTCTCAGGTCGTGCATGATGAGCAGCGCCACCCTGCTGGTGACCCTGAGTGCTGCCCTGGGAAGGGTCCCATGCGCCCTTCACAAGATGAGGAGGGCCAGCATGCGCGCCGAGGTGCTGGCAGAGGTGGCGAACGGCTGCAGAGCCGTGATGGGGCTCCTTCTAATGCGGTTAGAAGTCGAGGAGCATCGTGGTCCACACAGCTTTCGCCGCCGCCCACGCCAGCAGAAGCCCTAGCATGCGCGCAGCTGCTCCTTGACTTTCCTCCCGCTGCGGAGAAGGTTGATGAATGGAGGGCCACCATCCGGAGCCTCGTCGGCATCACTAACAACAATGATTTGTGGCCGGCGAGACCCGTAGGCCGTCGCTTCATCGGGCCACCGCACGCCAGCGGAGGTCGGGCCGGAGGCGATGCGGCCATGGTGCACTCCCCTCCTCCATCCTGGCCACCACGGGTGTCGGTCCGTCGCGACCACGCTCGTGATGATATCTCCATAGCATCATCCGACCCACGAACCCACCGCGACCAATGCCAAGTTCTTCAGGAGCGAGCTCATGAAGACGCTCGAACCACCATCAAGCGCCAGCGTGACGCCCGCCACCAGTCGAACAGGCAGGTAGGGCCCACAGCAGACCACCCAGCACCGGGAGGCTACAGTGGCCTACCTTATGAGGTGGGTTGTCTGGCCTGCACCCATGAGCTGCGGCAGTTCCAGTGGCCCTCCCACGACACGTTTAAGGCTGACGTTGGCGAGAAGTACAATGGCAAGACTCACCCGTCGGAGTTCCTCAGCATCCACACCATCGCGATGCAAGCTGCTGGGGCCCGCGACGACAAGGTGCTTGCCAATTACTTCCCGTTGGCACTCAAGCCCAATGTTATGTCATGGTTGATGCACTTGCCGGGGGACTCCATTTCTTCTTGGGCGGATCTGTGTCATGAGTTTGTTGGCGCCTTTACCGGAGGCCACCAAGCTCATGGCCAGGCGACTGATTTGCATATCATCCCCCAGAAGGAAGGAGAAAACTTGCGCAAGTACATCCAAAGGTTCAACCGAGTGCAGTACAACATCCCCGACGTTCATCCTGCCGCCGTGATCAGTGCATTCCATCAGAATGTGCGCAATCGTAAGATGCATGAGGAGCTGGTGATGAACGAGGTCAAGGATGTGGCCAAACTTTATGTTCTGGCCGATCGGTGCGCTCGCGCTGAAGAGGGAAGGAAGTACCCCGGCGAAGATGCCGGTGCAGAAACCGACTCCACGGATGATACCGCCACCCCGGTGAAGAAGGGCCAACACCGTAACAGGAAGCACAAGGGCAAGACCGTGCTTGCCGTCGAGGGGTTCGACGATATCGGTGCCACAAAGAAACCCAAGGCGAGTGACCCCGGCAAGGAGGTTGCCGGGTGTGCCGCTTGCCGGGCCTTGGCGGTTGCCGATAAGCCAGGGGGCTCCAACAAGCAGTATTGCAAGATCCACCACACCAAAGGCCACGATCTCCAGAACTGCCGACAAGTGGAGCTGCTCGCTGAGAAGTAGAAAGTCGAGTATGAGTGGCAGGACAAGGAGAAGGGCCAAGAGGGTGCTGAGGGATTCAACAAGAAGCGTAGCGGCCAAGGAGGCCACCGCAGCAAAGATAATCAGCAGGAGAGGCCCGCCCAGGGCCGCGACAAGAAGCAGGAAGACGATGATCATGACGAGGACGATGAGTCCGGCGACCATGAGTTCCAAAAAGCCACAGAAGCCATGTGTGTCGATGGTGGCGCCTCGCTGCATACATCCCACTGCCAGGCGCGTGAGATCACATTGGTAGAGCCGTTGCTCGACGCACGGAAGCCGCTGAAGTGGTCCAACACGCCTATCATCTTCGACACCGAGGACCATCCTGACCGCACTACTGCGGTCGGGTGCTTGCCGTTGTTGGTCTCACCATCAATCCCAATCTCAAGGTGACGAAGATGCTGGTTGACGGCGGGGCCGGTCTGAACTTGATCTTGCCTGTTGTGATCAAGAGGCTGCAGATCCCTGATAGAGACCTCGAGGAAACGGGCACGTTCCAAGGGGTCAACCCGGGGAGGAGCCAGCCGAAGGGAAAGGTCACGCTGCCCGTGACGTTCGGAGGAGAGCTGAACCACAGGACGGAGAGGATTGTCTTTGATGTAGCCGAGATCCCCTTGCCCTACAACGGGATCCTCGGCCGCCCGGCACTAGCCAAGTTCATGGTGGCTTCACATTACGCCTACAACACGCTGAAGATGCCAGGGCCGATGAACATCATCACCGTCCCCTCCAACAAGAAAGACGCGTTGATTTGTGCCGACCAACTCTACCGGGAAGTAGTTGCAGCAGCTGCCACCAAGGCACCTGCTCCTGCCGATGGAGCCCTGGGAGGGAAAAATACCGGCGAGACCCCTCGCACCCACTCCGGTAAGCACACCTCCTCGGGGTGTTGCGCTCCCGTTCAGGACGTGCCAGAGAGCTCCACCAGCAAGAGCAAGAAGTCCAGAGCTGCACCACCAGAGACCAAGAGGGTACCCATCAAGGAGGACGGCACGGGGGGAGCTTTTACCATAAGCTCCACCCTCAATGGCAAATAGGAAAGCGAGCTCATCACTTTCCTGCGGGCGAATGTCGATGTGTTTGCATGGCAAGCCTCTGACATCCCCGACGTTCCCAGGGAAGTGATTGAGCACCATCTTGCTGTCTGTCCTCATGCACGGCCCGTTAAGCAGAAGGTCAGGAAGCAAGCTCTGGAAAACTAGAGGCGGCAGGCTTGGTAAGGGGAGTGCTCCATCCGACGTGGTTGGCCAACCCGGTAGTGGTGCGCAAGGCAAACGGGAAGTGGAGACTGTGTATTGATTACACAGACATCAATAAGGCTTGTCCAAAGGATCCTTTCCCGCTACCGCGCATCGACCAGATTGTCGACTCCACGGCTGGGTGTGACCTGTTATCATTCCTCGACGCCTACTCAGGGTACCATCAGATCTTCATGATGAAAGAAGACGAGGAGAAGACATCATTCACCATCCCATGTGGTATGTATTGCTTTTTACGGATGACTTTCGGGTTGAAGAGTGCTAGCTTAACCTTTGCAAGGGCAGTCCAAATTTGTTCTGAGCCCCAGCTACATAGAAATATGGAAGCTTATATGGATGACATAGTGGTCAAAACCAAGGACAAATCAACACTTGTGCAAGATCTGGAGGAAACATTTCCAAACCTGCGCAAGATCAACCTCAAATTGAACCTTGAGAAGTGTGTCTTCGGTGTCCCGTCCGGCAAGCTTCTCGGTTTCTTTGTGTCATAGCGCGGGATTGAGGCAAACCCAGACAAGATCAAGGCAATCGAGCAGATTGAGGCACCTAAACGGATCAAAGATGTGCGTCGGCTCACTGGCTGTGTTGCCGCCATGAGCAGATTCATCTCCAAGTCTGCGGAGCGTGCCCTTCCCTTTTTCAAGATCTTGAAGAAAACGGGCCCAATGGAGTGGACCCCGAAGGCCGAGGTAGTGCTGCAAGATTTGAAGAAGTACCTCTCCTCTACCCCAGTGCTGGTTGCGCCCAAACCACAGGAACCGTTGCCGCCATACCTAGCGGCAACGAATCAGGTGGTTAGCACCGCACTAGTGGCGCAGAGAGAGGTCGACGAAGAGGCAGCAGCAGCGGTAGAGTCAACGGATGGCGAACCAGAACCCTCCCCGGCAGGACTCGGTTCCGGCAAGACCGAGTCCCTCGCAGAGTCTGACACCAGTGCGACAGGGCCCGCGCAACCGGGTGAAGTGGCGCAGAAGAAGAAAATGGTGCAGCATCCTACTTCGTCAGCTCCCTCTTGCAGGGGCTAGGTCGAGGTACTCAGGTGTGCAAAAACTGCTCTTGGGCCTCCTTATGGCCTCGAGGAAGCTGCATCATTACTTCCAAGCGCAAGAGATCACTGTGGTCACCCGCCTCTCATTGGAATGGATACTGCATAACCCAGATGCAATGGGGAGGATCGTGGAATGGGCCATAGAGCTATCGAGTTTCGGTTTAAAGTTCGAAAGCAACTCGACGATTCAGAGCAGAGTCTTGGCGGAATTCATTGCAGAATGGACCTAGACGCCCGATGAAGAGGTACAGGAGACCACTCTTCCCGGCAAGGAAACAAGCCGCAACTGGATCATGTACTTTGATGGGGATTTTTCGCTACAAGGTACCGGTGCTGGTGTGCTACTTGTCGCACCAGCCGGAGAGCACCTCAAGTATGTCATCCAAATGCACTTTCCCCGGGAGATGTCAACTAACAACACCTCTGAGTACGAGGGCTTTCTTGCCGGTCTCAGGATCACGGGGGACCTCGGAGTCAAAAAGCTCATCGTGGGGGTGATTCGCAGCTCTCATCAGGCAGATCAACAAACATTATCAAAGCCCGTTGATGGAAGCCTACGTAGATGAGGTGAGGAAACTGGAGGAGTGCTTTGACGATATACAAGCAGAGTATGTCCCTCGGACGGAAAACGACATCACCGACTACCTGTCAAAGCGCGCTGCCCTCAAGCTACCAGTGGAACCAGGTACTTTTGTGCTTCAGTTAACTCAACCATCCGCCGAACCATCAGCCAGGCAGAACAAGCGGATGAAGCTAGGCCCCGGCAAGTACTTCCCCATCGAGCTCCCCGGGGCCGCTGGCAAAGAAGCTACCAGGGATGCCGATCCTGCCGCGGGGCAACCGACTTCGGCAGGGCCTCAGGCCATAGCCGTAGAGGCGGCTGCTCCCATGGCAGAAGAGATGCATTTGGTCCTTATCGTCGAGCCGCAAGCTCCGACATGGGCGCAACACACCATTCGATTCCTCCAAAAAGGAGAGCTTCTTGAAGATCAGGAAGAGGCAGAAAGAGTAGCCCGCCGGTCTGCTCTGTACCAATTCGTTGACAATGTATTGTACAAAAAAAGACCGAACGGGGTGAAATTGAAGTGCATCTCCCGGGAGGAAGGACTAGAGCTGTTAGCAGAGATACATGGAGGCATATGTGGCTCCCACATAGGGTCGAGGGCCCTTGCCGGCAAGGCTTTCCAGCAAGGTTTCTTCTGGCCCACCACCCTCCAGGATGCGACGGCACTAGTAACCAAGTGTTAAGCGTGCTAGTTCCATTCAAAGAAGCTTCATCAACCAGCTCGAGCCCTTCAAACCATCCCTCTGTCCTGGCCCTTCTCGGTGTGGGGGCTCGACATATTGGGCCCTTTCCCTCATGCAGTCGGGGGCTTTGAGTACTTGTACGTTGCAATAGACAAGTTCACGAAGTGGCCAGAGGTGGAAGCAGTGAGGAAGGTGACAGAGCAGTCAGCCATCAAGTTCTTTAAGGGACTAGTTTGCCGTTTTGGGGTACCCAACAGCATCATCACCGACAACGCCTCACAGTTCACAAGCCATGCCTTCATGCAATACATTGAGGATCTCGGTAGCAAGGTCTGTTTTGCTTCCGTGGCACACCCACGGAGCAATGGACAAGCGGAGAGAGCAAATGTTGAAGTTCTGCGAGGCTTAAGAACGAAGACTTTTGACAGGCTGGGCAAGAGTGGAAGGCGCTGGGTTGACGAGTTGCCGGTGGTTCTTTGGTCGATCAGAACGACGCCAAATCGAGCCACCGGCCGGACACCCTTGGACCTGGTCTACGGGGCAGAAGCAGTTCTCCCCACGGAACTCATATACGGGTCACCTCGAGTGCTCGCTTATGATGAGCTTGAGCAAGAGCGATTGCGGCAAGATGACGCAATGCTCCTTGAGGAACATCGTCTCTGGGCGACTGTGAGAGTGATACGTCTCCAACGTATCTATAATTTTTGATTGTTCCATGCTATTATATTACCCCCTTTTGGATGTTTATGGGCTTTATTTTACACAATTATATCATTTTTGGGACTAACCTACTAACCGGAGGCCCAGCCCGTATTGCTGTTTTTTGCCTATTTCAGTATTTCGAAGAAAAGGAATATCAAACGGAGTCCAAACGGAATGAAACCTTCGGGAGCGTGATTTTTGGAACGAACGTGATCTAGAGGACTTGGAGTGCAAGTGAAGAAACAATCGAGGCGGCCAAGAGATAGGAGGGCGCGCCCACCCCTCCTGGGCGCGCCCCCGGTCTCCTGGGCCCCTCGAGCGGCCACCGATGTACTTCTTCCTCCTATATATACCTACGTACCCCGAAAACATCCAACGAGCAACCGAAACACAATTTCCACCGCCATAACCTTCTGTATCCGCTTGATCCCATCTTGGAGCCTTCGCCGGAGCTCCGCCGGAGGGGGAATCGACCATGGAGGGCTTCTACATCAACACCATAGCCCCTCCGATGAGTTGTGAGTAGTTTACCACAGACCTTCGTGTCCATAGTTATTAGCTAGTTGGCTTCTTCTCTCTTTTTTGGATCTCAATACAATGTTCTCCCCCTATCTTATGGAGATCTATTCGATGTAAACTCTTTTTGCGGTGTGTTTGTCGAGATCCGATGAATTGTGGGTTTATGATCAAGTTTACCTATGAGAAATATTTGAATCTTCTCTGAATTCTTTTATGTATGATTGAGTTATCTTTGCAAGTCTCTTCGAATTATCAGTTTGGTTTGGCCTACTAGATTGGTCTTTCTTGCCATGGGAGAAGTGCTTAGCTTTGGGTTCACTCTTGCTGTGTGCTTACCCAGTGACAGAAAGGGTTGCATGGCACGCATTGTATTGTTGCGATCGAGGAGAAAAAGATGGGGTTTATATCATATTGCATGAGTTTATCCCTCTACATCATGTCATCTTTCTTAATGCGTTACTTTGTTCTTATGAACTTAATACTCTAGATGCATGCTGGATAGCAGTCGATGTGTGGAGTAATAGTAGTACATGCAGGCAGGAGTCGGTCTACTTGTTGCGGACGTGATGCCTATATACATGATCATGCCTAGATAATCTCATAATTATTCACTTTTCTATGAATTGCTCGACAGTAAGTTGTTCACCCACCGTAATACTTATGCTATCTTGAGAGAAACCACTCGTGAAACCTATGGCCCCCGGGTCTATCCTTTATCATATAAGCTTTCAATCTACTTTTATTTGCATCTTTACTTTTTGCATCTATATTATAAAATACCAAAAATATATTTATCTTATCATACTATCTCTATCAGATCTCACTTTCGCAAGTGGCCGTGGAGGGATTGACAACCCCTTTATTGCGTTGGTTGCGAGTTCTTTGTTTGTTTGTGTAGGTGCGTGGGACTTTTGAGGAGCCTCCTACTGGATTGATACCTTGGTTCTCAAAAACCGAGGGAAATACTTATGCTACTATTGCTGCATCACCCTTTCCTCTTCAAGGAAAACCAACACAAGCTCAAGATGTAGCAAGAAGGATTTCTAGCGCCGTTGCTGGGGAGGTGTTCGCTCAAGTCAAGACATACCAAGTACCCATCACAAACTCATCTCCCTCGCATTTACATTATTTTCCATTTGCCTCTCATTTTGCTCTCCCCCACTTCATCCTTGCCATTTTATTTGCCCTCTCTTTCCCAATATTCTTCTCGCTCTTTCGCTTGCCTTTTTCTGTTTGCTTGTGTCTTGGATTACTTGTTGCCATGGCCCAAGATAATACCAAATTGTGTGATTTCTCCAATACCAATAATAATGATTTCCTTAGTACTCCGATTGCTCCTCTTAATGATGTTGAGTCTTGTGAAATCAATACTGCTTTGCTGAATCTTGTTATGAAAGATCAATTCGCCGACCTTCCTAGTGAAGATGCCGCTACTCATCTAAACAATTTTGTTTATCTGTGTGATATGCAAAAGAAGAAAGATACAGATAATGATATTGTTAAATTGAAGTTATTTCCGTTTTCACTTAGAGATCGTGCTAAAGTTTGGTTTTCGTCTTTGCCTAAAAATAGTATTGATTCTTGGATAATATTATGGCTAATTATTCTCATTGGCACACCAAAAGATCTTCTAGTAAAAAAGTGCATGCTATAGAAGAAATCAATGTTTTGAGTGGAAAGATGGATGAACTTATGAAGTTGTTTACTACTAAAAATACTCCTCTTGATTTATTGGTAACTTTACTTGGAGCTATATTTTTATTCGCCACATGATATGTGTTTTGCTTGGAGCGTCATGTATTATATTAGGCTTTGCTTTTTAGTTTACCACAATCATCCTTGCTGTACACACCTTTTGGGAGAAGCCCACTTGATTGGATTTATTATAATTTGCTATGTGCTTCACTTATATCTTTTGACCTTGATAGTTTTTGCTCTAGTGCTTCACTTATATCTTTTAGAACACGGCAATGGCTTAATTTTATAGAAATTGCTAGTCTCTCATGCTTCACTTATATTATTTTGAGAGTCTCTTAGAACAGCATGGTATTTGCTATGGTTATGAATTTGTTCCTAGAATGATGAGCATCCAAGTTGGTTATAATAAAAACTATCATAGAAAGTGCATAAAACACTAGGATCAGTTTGATGCTTGATAATTGTTTTGAGATATAAAGGTAGTAATGTTAGAGTCATGCTAGTGGGTAATTATGAAATTGAGAAATACTTTTGTTGAATTTGGCAAGTCCTGTAGCATGCACGTATGGTAAAAGTTGTGTGACAAATTTGTTGCATGAGGTGCTCTTTTGAGTGTATTCCTTATGAGTGGCAGTAGGGGACGAGCGATGGTCTTTTCCTACCGATCTATCCCTCTAGGGACATGCATAGTAGTACTTTGCTTCGAGGGCTAAGTAAATTTTTGCAATAAGTATATGAGTTCTTTATGACTAATGTGAGTCCATGGACATACGCACACTCATCCTTCCACTTAGCTAGCCTCTATTATACCGCGCAAATTTCGCCGGTAGCATGCCCCCATTATTTACCTTCCTCAAAACAGCCACCATACCTACCTATTATGGCATTTCCATAGCCATTCTGAGATAAATTGCCATGCAACTTTCCATCGTTCCGTTTGTTATGACACGCTCCATCATTGTCATATTGCTCTTTGCATGATCATGTAGTTGACATCGTATTTGTGGCAAAGCCACCTTCATAATTTTCATACATGTCGCTCTTGATTCATTGCATATCCCGGTACACTGCCGGAGGCATTCATATAGAGTCATATCTTGTTCTAGCTTTGAGTTGTAATTTTTGAGTTGTAAATCAATAAAAGTGTGATGATTTTCATTATTAGAGCATTGTCCCAGTGAGGAAAGGATGATGAAGAATATGATTCCCCCACAAGTCGGGATGAGACTTCAGACTTTACAAAAAAGAAAAAAAAGAGAAAGGCCAAAAAGAAAGGAAAAAGGAAAGGCCAAAGAAAAAAAAGAAAAAAAAGAAAAGAAAAAAAAGATAAGAAAAGAAAAATAAAATAGTAAAATGAGAGAAAAAGAGAGAAGGGACAATTGCTACTATCTCTTTTCCACACTTGTGCTTCAAAGTAGCACCATTATCTTCATAATAGAGAGTATCCTATGTTGTCACTTTCATATACTAGTGGGAATTTTTCATTATAGAACTTGGCTTGTATATTCCAATGATGGGCTTCCTCAAAATGCCCTAGGTCTTCATGAGCAAGCGAGTTTGATGCACACCCACTTAGTTTCTTTTGTTGAGCTTTCATACATTTATAGCTCTAGTGCATCCATTGCATGTCATCCCTACTCACTCACATTGATATCTATTGACGGGCATCTCCATAGCTCGTTGATACGCCTAGTTGATGTGAGACTATCTTCTCCCTTTTTGTCCTTACAACCATCACCTTATACCACCATAGTGCTATGTCCATCGCTTGCGCTCATGTATTGCGTAAGAGTTGAAAAAAGCTGAAGCGCGTTAAAAAGTATGAACCAATTGCTCGGCTCGTCATCGGGGTTGTACATGATGGGAGTATTTTGTGTAATGAAAATGAAGCATGGCCTAACTATATGAGGGATAAGCTTTCTTTGGCTATGCTATTTTGATAGGACATGATTATTTGTTAGTATGCTTTAAAATATTATTATTTTTGTGTTTTATAAGATTTTATCTTGAATCATTTGGATCTGAACAATCATGCCACAATAAAGAAAATTACATTGAGAATTATGCTAGGTAGCATTCCACATCAAAAATTTTGTTTTTGTCATTTACCTACTCGAGGACGAGCAGTAATTAATCTTGGGGATGCTTGATACGTCGCCAACGTATCTATAATTTTTTATTGTTCCATGCTATTATATTACCCCTTTTTGGATGTTTATGGGCTTTATTTTACACATTTATATCATTTTTGGGACTAACCTACTAACCGGAGGCCCAGCCCGTATTGCTGTTTTTTTGCCTATTTAAGTACTTCAAAGAAAAGGAATATCAAACGGAGTCCAAACGGAATGAAACCTTCGGGAGCGTAATTTTTGGAATGAACGTGATCCAGAGGACTTGGAGTGCAAGTCAAGAAGCAATCGAGGCGGCCAGGAGACAGGAGGGCGCGCCCACCCCTCCTGGGCGCGCCCCTGTCTCCTGGGCCCCTCGAGCGGCCACCGACGTACTTCTTCCTCCTATATATACCTACGTACCCCGAAAACATCCAGGGAGCAACTGAAACACAATTTACACCGCCGTAACCTTCTGTATCCGCGAGATCCCATCTTGGAGCCTTCGTCGGTGCTCCGCCAGAGGGGGAATCGACCATGGAGGGCTTCTACATCAACACCATAGCCGCTCCGATGAGTTGTGAGTAGTTTACCACAGACCTTCGGGTCCATAGTTATTAGCTAGTTGGCTTCTTCTCTCTTTTTTGGATCTCAATACAATGTTCTCCCCCTCTCTTGTGGAGATCTATTCGATGTAAACTCTTTTTGCGGTGTGTTTGTCGAGATCCGATGAATTGTGGGTTTATGGTCAAGTTTATCTATGAGAAATATTTGAATCTTCTCTGAATTCTTTTATGTATGATTGAGTTATCTTTGCAAGTCTCTTCGAATTATCAGTTTGGTTTGGCCTACTAGATTGGTCTTTCTTGCCATGGGAGAAGTGCTTAGCTTTGGGTTCAATCTTGCGGTGTCCTTACCCAGTGATAGAAAGGGTTGCAAGGCACATATTGTATTGTTGCCATCGAAGATAAAAATATGGGGTTTATATCATATTGCATGAGTTTATCCCTCTACATCATGTCATCTTTCTTAATGCGTTACTCTGTTCTTATGAACTTAATACTCTAGATGCATGCTGGATAGCGGTCGATGTGTGGAGTAATAGTAGTAGATGCAGGCAGGAGTCGGTCTACTTGTCGCGGATGTGATGCCTATATACATGATCATGCGTAGATACTCTCATAATTATTCGCTTTTCTATCAATTGCTCGATAGTAATTTGTTCACCCACCGTAATACTTATGCTATCTTGAGAGAAGCCACTAGTGAAACCTATGGGCCCCGGGTCTATCCTTTATCATATAAGCTTTCAATCTACTTTTATTTGCATCTTTACTTTTTGCATCTATATTATAAAATACCAAAAATATATTTATCTTATTATACTATCTCTATCAAATCTCACTTTCGCAAGTGGCCGTGAAGGGATTGACAACCCCTCTATTGCGTTGGTTGCGAGTTCTTTGTTTGTTTGTGTAGGTGCGTGGGACTTTTGAGGAGCCTCCTACTGGATTGATACCTTGGTTCTCAAAAACCGAGGGAAATACTTACGCTACTATTGCTGCATCACCATTTCCTCTTCAAGGAAAACCAACACAAGCTCAAGACGTAGCAGAGAGCAGCATGCTACCAGCAGGCCTTGCGCCGCTACCATAGCCGCAAGGTTCATGCCCGGAGCTTTGAGGAAGGCAACCTTGTTCTTCGGCATGTTTAGTCGGCCAAGAATTCCAACAAGTTGACGCCAAAGTGGGAAGGCCCTTATCAGGTAACACGAGTCACCAGGCCCGACGCAGTCTGCCTGGAGACCGAAGATGCCATTCCAGTGAGCAACTCCTGGAACATCGAGCATCTTCGCAAGTTTTACCCATAAGGCGCGGCTGCCGGGCCTCCCGGCAAGCCACCTTTTGTACAGGCCTTGCCTGCAAGGCATGTAACCCTTTGTGCAAAACCAGGCGCAGACCCTGAGCATAAATAAATGAAGCGCTGACGCCCTAAGTTATAGCATGCATCCTAGGTCGAGTCTCTTCCTCGGTTAGGGTTGATAGTGCTTAGCGGCGGCTAACCCCTAGCTTAGAGGTCGAGTGCGCGTCTCTCTATTCTTTTCTGTCCTCTTTGGTTTGCAGGGCACATAAGCACTTCTACCGAGCTGTTTGGAAGAAAGGAAACAGACCAGCATCCCGACCCCGGCAAACCAAAGTTGCCGGAGGCTGCAAGTACCAGGATCCAACCACGGCAAGCCAAGGTTGCCGAGGGTTGCAGATCCAGATAAGTCTTGTATCCTCTATCATCCATTTCGATATGGAGCTGGGATATGTGAAACCTCGTTTTATTTCTAGGCTACCGTGCTTCCCTTTTTTCTGTACCCAAGGATTATTTCTAGGGTCCGGATTTGGTTGTAGTTGCGGCAGCAAGGAAATGGAACGAGGAGCCTAAGCCCACTTCATCCCTACCGCCGCCAAGGGTGTGAGAAAGGTCAAGCAAAGTGGGGGGACGGCAAGGCCTGTTACCGGGCGTAAAAACATTTATCTTAATAGTAACAAGGATTCACTCCTTGTCGCGGGTTTCACCCACGAACGAAAAACTCAGCCAACATCCCTTTTTCATTAAAAACATCCCATACAGGTACAGTTCATACAGAGTGAAAAACATGAGCAAGAGGATTACAAGTTCTAAATTTAACGAAGGCCCGAAGGCTTACAGATTAAAAAAAGATAAGATGCCCGTAATCCCTTTCTTGTCCCTCTCCTCAGGAGGCAGGTTAAAGGAAGCAAAAAGGGGCAAAAGGGGCGCCTGGTAGGGCTACGAGCGACAGAAAGCACCAAGAGAACATCTCGGTGGCCGTCCGAAGGCTGGCTGGTGATGACGGCGCCGGGGGAAGAGCTCGAAGACGAGGCGGCAGGATGTCGATACGCAACAAAGGCATCGATGCCTGCGTACTCTGACCTGACGGCCTTACTGCCCGCCCTCTTCCTCTTCCGCAGCCTCCCAACGCCAGCTGCCCAAGGAGACAACCCTGAGAAGTTCAAGTAACCGGCGACACAGATGATGGGGTCACCGGTGTCGCCCGGAGCGGCGCCCGACGCTTAGTCGGACCCGTCATCCTGCCGCCCGCTACCCTCGTCGTCACTGTCGCTGTCCTCCTTGCCACTCTTGCTCGAGGAGGAATCTTCATCGTCAGAGGAGCTCTCCACGCAGCACCTTACGCAGGTCCCGAAGTGCCCAAAGACCTTGACGGAGAGGAGAGTGCTCTCCATTAATTTGAAATGGAGAGTGAGCCCCTCCGTCAGGCTGTGGATGCGGGCAAAATTCTTCCACCCTCGGCGAAGATACATGACGTGAGGGGCGGGGAACTCAACGTCAGCCCATGTGCCGCTGTTCCCACAACCCCTCATATGCATCCGCAGCACCTGCAGCGGATCCAGCTTCATCTCTCGTGCAAATGGGGTCGGGAGGCAAAGACGGCGGCGCGGCGGCTGGCGCAGCGTGATGAAGAACTCATAAGGGTTATCCCCGATGTGGCCCTCCACCGGGGGAGGGGCCGCTGGCGGAGGCGAGGCCGATTTGGCGCCCCGCCCTCCTCTCCCTCGAGCGCCGCGACAACTGCGACCTCGCCCCCTCCCCCTCCCTCTCACGGCTGGATCGACCACCACAAGCTCTTGGGGAGGAGCGATGTTGTATAGCCGAGACCCTCGCCGCCACCGATGAAGCATCGCCACGCCCCCTCGCCATAGCAGAAGGAAAGAGGAAGCAGGAATGGGGAGAAGCGGATGACAAAGGATTGAGAGGCGCTGTTCCTCCTGCTACCCTCTTTATAAAGGGGCGGGGGCGAGGCTCGGCCGCCCCTCTCGGCCAATCTGGCCCATTGAAGTGACAACGGGCGGGGCCGTCGACCGTCCTCCCCGCTCAATTGAAGGCGCGTGGGAATCGACCCACGCACGCGTGACTTCCTGTATCCTGTGCGTCTGTCATTCGCTCTGCGTCAGGCATGCAGCAAACGTGGCGCAAGAGACGGGCGCAGTGGGACAGGTGGAGCGATGGTTCCCAAGTAAGGGAAGTAAATGAGCAGTGGCCCTACGGTCTCGAGGAGACACACAAGCCGCCCCTTTACTGTCCACCTGAAGATGACACCATCATGCTTCGGTCACACGCACACGCGCGACCCCCACTTCGCGCATTCAACACGAGTCGTGGAGAAGCTCAACAGACGGAACAGTTCCGTGGTGAAATCCGCCCCGCCTGCCCACGCACCCTTCTGGGCCTGGCCCAACAAGTGTCGCGCTTATGTGTGGCCCAGGCCCGGGGGCTCCTATTGGTGTACAAAAGTAGGGGCTCTCCTTTTGACCCCTTTACTTGTGCACGGGCAGTCAGAGCCGCGCGCCACGGCCGCACACAGCAGGGCAAAGGAGGGGAGCCGGAGAGAAGCCGAAGGCACAAGACAAACAAGGCAATGCCAAAGACCGAGACCACAGAAAGCAGATGGGCGGAGCAGGTTTCCCGGCAAGACCCTTGCTGGGGCAGCCTCAGCAGCCCCGGCAAGCCCCTTGCCGGGGACACCAGCGCGCCACGGCAAGACCCTTGTCGGGCCACCTGTCAAGACCCTTGTCGGGCCACCTGGCAAGACCCTTGCCAAGGGCGACAGAGGGGCCACTGCCAGGCCCGCACCAACCAAATCCCCACCGCCGTTCACATGCAGCTGCCAGCCCAACCAGCTGGGCAGGCACCTATGTGGCAACATGCAACTTCCAGGCCAACTCAGCACACACCTGCGTGGCGGCATGCAGATCTTCGTGGAGGCTCCACCACCGCGCCACCTTAGCTGCTTGCTTGCCTACATGGCACCGCATGCATCGCTGGCCAGGGCACGTGCCGAAGCGAGGAGGAGCGGCGATGGACGGGACGGGCCTCGCTCCCGTCCCCGATAAAGCGAGAGGACACCTAAGCTACGCATTAAATGCGCCTTGTCCTGTAATACATGCAATAAGCTCGTAGCACTATAGGCCTTTCCACCTCCCATGTGCCACTGTGGCAGCCCCTTTTGCATATAAAAGGAGGCCATGGCGTACTGGAGAGGGATTCGGCTCTTTTGAACCACGCGGTCACCATAGCTAGTTTAAGAGCTCAAGAACACTCAATACATCCACCAAAGCAGGACTAGGGTTTTGCGCATCCTCGCGGCCCGAACCTGGGTAAACGATCCTTGTGCTGGTTACTAATCCTGCTCTTCTCACAACCCCGTGCCCCGCAACTGTAGTAGGGATTGTTGTGATCCCATAGGTGCCGTTTCCCATTGACAGGCATGAACCTGGGGCTATTGGTAGATGTCCGTTGAGAATCAGAAACAAGAGGAATATAATCAGGTCCCAGAGTGTCATATAACTGATCTCCAATAGTGTTAGCATGCTGCTCCAGTGGTATATCATTCAGACCAGATACATTAACATTGGCAAGGGTTTCAGAGCTACCGAGGTTTTGGCCAGTGGTATTACCTGGCATATCAGCACTGAGATCAACATTGGCATTATTTGGTGCATGCACATCCTCATATGGTTCACCCAGACCCACATTATGAGGGTTTATAACAACCTGATCCACAAGTATGTTTCCTAGAAATTCGGACCATGATCTTGCCTACTAAGCCTCGAAACAGAGTCGCCTATCTGAAACGGACTCTACTGATGGCGGTGTCTCTAGAACATGCAGTAGTAAATTGGATCAGTGCAGTGCCCATACCACAACGCGATGTGTAGTTGATGCGCCAGGCCTGACCCTCAAGGTAGTTGGATATGAGGGTAATGGCGCCATGAAATTCCTTTGCGGAGACCTCGGGGATGAGCATGGAGATGGCCCATTCATCACAGACCGTGGGAAGATCGCCGCCGCCGATGACATAGCCTCGGCGAGCACGGAGTGGGCCAGGAGGAACGACGGTAGTGCCAAGGGGGAGGTGCGGGAGAGGGTTGCAGGGATAGCAGGCCATCTCAGGAGCTGGTGTGCACGCAGGCGTAGCAGTGGGTGGTGGACGGGATGGAGAAGTCGAGGAGACTATGCGGGTTTGGTATATATCGGGAGGAGCCGGCTGTGTTTGTTTGATCCAATAAGAATAGCCCTAGATTTTCTTGTTAAAACAAACTCGAGCAATGTGGTTATAACCGTAACATAATTTGCACCTGATTTTATTGTTGCATTGTAATCGCAGGTGACCATATCCGAGACATTTAAAACAGAACATTGAATGAGCTGTGGTGATGTCATCATTGGGCCGAGGCGGTCTGTCTTCCATGTTACTGGGCTGAATAGTACTAGCCCGAGGCCTAGATGGTTTAGCTAGTACTGGACGCAAATTAGAATTCAAAATTGGCCTGGTACCGGTTGGTCCGTTATGCATGGGATCAGTTGTGGACGTATTAGCCATGCGATAAATCTGATCATATGAATGAGCATCAGATCTAGGGCAATGAGCAATGGAACCAGGTGTAGTAGAATTACCAGATACAGGCAGATCGATAACCGGAGTATGCGACGTTAAATTCTAAGAAATCCTGCGGTACACTTATCTAACACGGATATGACATTGTTGCGTACCTTTGCATCGAGGAGTAACATGAGTCCATTCTGCATCTTGCTCTTTGTACCATATCTTCTCCTCCTAAATCCAGTTTGGTCCACCACCACTCCATAGGTGGAAATAGCATTTGAACTGATCACATGTGTAATGAATCTTTTGGACTAGGTAGAAACCCACAACCTTAGAACAAACTTTGAACCGAAAAACATTCCCAGAGATGTGAATGACCTCAAATAAATTGTGATCCCCATCAATGAGAGCCGAGAGTACCAGACTGACATTGATGGTGTTGAGATGGAAAACAAATCTCGCAAATGATACCACCATGGTGAAACCATGGGAGGTAGTTATTGAACTCACCGTAGATTGGAACAACTTAGGACTCTCACCTTTGAAACAATGGCCAACCGAGAAATCCAGTTGGTGAACTATGGAGTTGGGGTCTAGGAAAGGATCCATCAAAGGGGAAGTAGGTTTTGTAGGGTGGATGTGGCCGGATCACGATCGGAGTCATGGTCGCCGGGAGGGTGGTGGGAGAGAGGGGTGGGTGGGTGGAGGAGTCATCTCTCTACATGGAGGCATGGCCGCATGGAGGCATGGCATTGGTAGATGTACACAAACGTCCAGGCGAGGCAATCTTGTATTGTTCTTGTACAAAGGAACCCATACTAATTCTTATGGACAATATCAAGGATGAAGCATTGTAGTCTGTTAGCAAGGATTTTTGTGATAATCTTCAGACAACAATTTAACAATGTAATGGGCCTGAAATCATTAGCAGTATCCGGGGAACCAATTTTCGTATGAACGTGATATATCCTGAGTTGATGCTGGTCAGGTCCAGATCGCCATTATAGAAATCATCACATAGTTTATAGAACTCTGGTTTGATAAGATGCCAGCAATTTTTCAGGAACAACCCGTTAAACCCATCTGGGCAGGGGGATCTATCGGCGGGCATAGTTCTAACAACTTCATCGATCTCGGCATGTGTGAAAGGATCTGACAAAGCTTCGAGGCCCTCCACCCGTTTGATAATTGAGGGCAGGTCAAATTTCAGGGTTGGTGGTGACAACTCGCCAAGCCTCTGTTTATAGGTATTGAATTGAACCGCCTCTTTGGAGGTATGGTCATGCACTACAGTGTCGTCAGGTAGCTTCAGTGAGGCTATAGAGTTTTTTCGAAACCTTTCTGTAGCAAGAGCATGGAATAGCTTCGTATTTTCTTGCCCAAACTTAATCTTTCTGATGGTGCAACGCTTTCTCCAGTATTGGTTTTGGTAATTCAGTAACTGAAGTAGGTGGGCCTTTAAGATTCTCCTGAAGTTTGCTTCTGGTGTGGTTAGTCTTCTTAATTCTTCCAGCCCATCTAGTTCAGTTAAGGCACAATTGCAATTTTGAATCAGTACAGAGAGGCGGGAAATTCCTTTGGTCCAAGATTTGAGATTGTATCTTAGTGTCTTGAGCTTTTTGCAGATCAGCAAAGCACTGTTGGTAGCATAACATTGCTTGCCCCAGGAGCTAGCTACAACCTCCAGGAATCCTGGGTGGTGGATCCAGTAGTCTTCAAACCTAAAGATTTTACTCTTGGGTATGCTAGTTTCAATATTGACCATGCATGGTGAGTGATCCGAAATTGGTTTGCCGAGAGTAGTTACAATGCTGTTTGGGTAGGTTTGTGTCCAATGGCAGGTGGAAAAGAACCAATCAATTTGTTCGAGTAGGGGATCATCCTGCATATTGCTCCACGTAAAGGAGTGGCCCTTCAGAGGGATTTCAACCAAAGCCTATGCTCTAATAATATCATTGAAGAGCAGAATATCATTCACACTTCCTCCCTGCTTGTTGCAATTTTTTGAGGAATGGATAAAGTTGTAGTCCCCAACCAAATGCCAATCCTCAGCATCTGGGATGTGTAAATCGTAAAACCAATTAGTAAAGAGTACTCGATCATTCCCACGACAAGGTCCATAAATATTATATAAAGTCTAGGACATGACTGATGCTTTGGATGTAAGAGAAACCCCAAGCGCAAAGAAATCTGAGAAGATCACAGTGCAATCAAATTCAGAACTATTCCATATCGTAATAATTCCCCCTGAAGTCACTCGTGATGGCACATATGCGAAATGATCAAATCGATGAGGACAGAAGGACTTGACAAAGTTATGATCAAAATTCATGCATTTAGTCTCCTGCAAGCATATGACATCAGAGCCACATGCATCAATCACATTCTTAACAGCTAATTGTTTACCCTCTGAATTAATTCCAGAATGTTCGAGACTAGGATGTTCCACAACTATTTAGGAGGCATGATGAAAGGGAATTAACTGG
>NC_041391.1:520785119-520797772 GCF_002162155.2 Triticum dicoccoides
CTGCCATAAGCTTGGAGGGGGGAGCTCTGAAGCTGGGATGCCACATTTTACAGTATCGATCTGTCGCAGATAGGCAATGGTAGAAGGGGTGGTGGCACTTTGTTGTTGACTGCAGAGGTGGTATTAGCTCGGTTAGGGGCAGTAGGGATCAAGCGTGGCTTGACTTTGCTTTTTGTGGCACGCCCCTCAGCCATGGATGGTGCTTTAAATCCATCATACTTTGTTGCATGGGTGCAGCGGCGGAGTAAAGTTCCTCTCCCTCGTAGTTCCTCTCCTTCTCTGCTAGGCTTGGTGAAGCCCTGCTGAGATTTCTGCAGCACCACCGCCACCACGCTGCCGTGCTGTTGGAGAACTCAAGCTACTACTTCACCATCACTCGCTGGATCGAGGAGGTGAAGGTGTCATCAAGCCATACATGTGTTGAACACGGAGGTGTCGTCCGTTCGGCACTTGATCGGGAGTTCATGGACGGATCTTGATTGGATCGCGAAGACATATGACTACATCAACCACATTTCTTAACGCTTCTACTTAGGGATCTCAAAGGGTATGTAGATCCAATCTCTCCTCTTATAGATGTTCATCTCCTAGATTGATCTTGGTGAGCGTAGGAAATTTTTTGTTTCCCACGCAACGTTCCCCAACAGTGGCATCATGAGCTAGGTCTATGCGTAGATGACATCGTGAGTAGAACACAAAGGAGTTTGTGGGCGTTGATATGTAGATTGCTCCCTTCCTTGGTCTTATCTTGATTTAGCGGTATTGTGGGATGAAGCGGCCCAGACCAACTTTACATGTCCACGTACATGAGACCGGTTCCATCAACTGACATGCAACTTGTTGCATAAAGATCGCTGGCGGGTGTCTGTCTCTCCCACCTTAGTTGAATCCGATTCGACAAAGGCGGTCCTCATAGAAGGTTAAATAGCAACTTGAATATCACCTTGTGGCTTTGTGTAGGTAAGAACATTTCTTAGTAGTTACCCATAGCAGCCACGTAAAACATGCAACAACAAAGTAGAGGACATCTAACATGTTTTTGCAGGGTATGTCGTGATATGATATGGCCAAAGACAGGATGAGATATATTTGATGTATGAGGTGATCATGTTTTGTATAGTTTATCACGACTTGCATGTCGATGAATACGGCAACCGGGAGGAGCCATAGGGTTGTCTTTAATTATTGTATGACCTGAATGTAAATCATTAAGCTCTATGTAATGCTTTACTTTATCGCTAAGTGGTAGCAATAGTTGTAGAAGCATGGTTGGCGTGACAACTCCGATAGTGACACGATGATGGAGATCATGGCGTCATGCCGGTGATGATAGAGATCATGCCCGTGCTTTGAAGATGGAGATCAAAAGCACAAGATGATGGCCATATCATGTCACTTATGATTTGCATGTGATGTTAATCCTTTTATGCATCTTATTCTGCTTAGGACGATGGTAGCATTATAAGGTGATCCCTCACTTAAATTTCAAGATAAAATTGTATTCTCCCCAAGTGTGCACCATTGCGAAAGTTCATCGTTTCGAAGCACCACGTGAAGATCGGGTGTGATAGACTCTACGTTCGCATACAATGGGTGCAAGCCAGTTTTGCATATGCAGAACACTTGGGTTAAACTTGACAAGCCTATCATGTACAGACATGGCCTCGAAACACAAGAGATCGTAAGGTCGAACATGAGTCATATAGTGGATATGATCAACATGGAGATGTTCACCATTGAAACCACCTCATCTCACGTGATGATTGGACTTGGGTTGGTGAGTTTGGATCATGTTACACTCGGACAACTGAAGGGACGTTGATTTGAGTTGGAGTTCTTAGGTAATATGATTAATTGAACTCATTATCTTGAACAGTAGTCTAAGTTATATTTGCAAATTATGTTGTAGATCAATGGCTCGCACATAGCTCCCTAGAATTTCAATGCGTTCCTAGAAAAAAGCTAAGTTGAAAGATGATGGAAGCAACTTTGTGGACTCGGCCTGTAATCTGAGGATTATCCTCAGGGCTTCCCAAAAGTCTTGTGTCCTTGATGCAGCACTTGCTGCACCACCCCTCCAGCGTCTGCTAATGTTGTGAACGTCTGGCAGTCGCGTGTGGATGACTACTCAATAGTTCAATGCACCATGTTGTACGGCTTAGAACTTGGAATTCAAAGGTGCTTTGAACTTCATGGAGCATATGAGATGTTCCAGGAGTTGAAGTTTATTTTTGAGAAAAATGCTCGGATCGAGAGGTATGAGACCTCCGTTAAGTTCTATGCCTGCAAAATGGAGGACAACAACTATGTCAGTGAGCACATACTCAGAATGTCTGGGTATTAACAACCGTCTGGATGATTTGGGAGTTGATCTCCCGCCTGAGGCGATCACTGACATAGTTCTTTAATCACTACCACCTAGCTACAAGAGCTTTGTGTTGAACTATAACATGCAAGGGATGAACAAGTCAGTCTCCGAGCTGTTCGTGATGCTGAAAGTCATGGAGGCAGACATCCAGAAGGAGCATCAAGTGTTGATGGTCAATAAAACCACTAGTTCCAAGAAGAGCAAGGGGAAGAATGGAAACTTCAAGAAGGGTGGCAAAGTAGTTGCTCATCCCATGAAGAAACCCAAGGCTGGACCCATGCCAGAAACTGAATGCTTCTATTGGAAGGGAACTGACCATTGGAAGCGGAATTGCCCCAAGTATCTGGCCAACAAGAAGGGGGGCAACATCAACAAAGGTATATATGATATATATGTTATTGATGTGTACCTTACTAGCTCTCGTTGTAGTCCCTGTGTATTTGATACCGGTCGGGTTGCTCACATTTGCAACTCTAAACAGGAACTACGAAATAGATGAAGGTTGGCAAATGACGAAGTGATGATGCTCGTGGGAAATGGTTCCAAGGTTGATGTGGTCGCCGTCGACACGCTCGATCTTTGATTACCATCGGGTTAGTAATGAACCTGAATAATTGTTATTTAGTGCCAATGTTGAGCATGAACATTATATCTGGATCTTGTTTAATGCGAGATGGTTACTCATTTAAATCAGAGAATAATGGTTGTTATATTTATATTGGTAATATCTTTTATGGTCATGCACCCATTGTGAGGGGTTTGTTCATAACATTAATGCCAAAAGATGCAGAGTTGATAATGATAGAACCACTTTCTTGTGGCACTGCCTCTTAGGTCATGTTGGTGTAAAGCGCATGAAGAAACTCCATGCCGATGGACTTTTGGAGTCACTTGATTTTGAATCACTTGACACATGCGAACCATGCCTCATGGGCAAGATGACTAAAACCCCATTTTCTGGAACAATGGAACAGGCAAGTGACTTGTTGGAAATCATACATATTGATGTGTGCGGTCCGATGAGTGTTGACGCATGCTGTGGATATCATTACTTTCTCACCTTCACCGATGATTTAAGTAGATATGGGTATATTTATTTAATAAAGCATAAGTCTGAAACGTTTGAAAAGTTCAAGCAATTTTAGAGTGAAGCTGAGAATCATCATAACAAGAAGATTAAATTCCTATGATCTGATCGAGGGGGAGAATATCTGCGTTATGAGTTTGGCAATCACTTAAGACAATGTGGAATTGTTTCACAACTGACGCCACCTGGAACACCACAGCATAATGGTGTGTCCGAACGTCATAATCGTACCTTATTGGATATGGTGCGTTCTATGATGTCCCTTACCAATCTGCCACTCTCGTTTTGGGGTTATGCATTAGAGATGGCTACATTCACTTTAAATAGGGCACCATCTAAGTCCCTAGAGATGACACCTTATGAACTATGGTTTGACAAGAAACCTAAGCTGTCGTTTAAGGTTTGGGTCTGCGATGCTTATGTCAAAAGGCTTCAGCAAGAAAAGCTCAAACCCAAAATGGACAAATGCGTCTTCATAGGATACCCAAATGAGATGATTGGGTATACCTTCTATCTCAGATCCGAGAGAAAAGTGTTTATCTCTAAGAAGGGGTCCTTTTTCAAGAAAGAGTTTCTCTTGAAAGAATTGAGTGGGAGGAAGATAGAACTTGATGAGGTTGTTGAACCTTCACTTCAACCAGAAAGTAGCACAACGCAGAAAGATGTTTCTATGGCACCTAGTCAGTTGAAGAGGAATTTAATGATAATAATCATGAAGTTTCAGATCAAGTTACTATTGAACCTCGTAGGTCGACAAGGATACGTACTGCTCCTGAGTGGTACGGTAACCCTGTCTTAGAGGTCATGTTGTTGGACAACGATGAACCTACGAGCTATGGAGAAGCGATGGTGGGCCGTATTCTGACAAATGGTTAGAGGCCATGAAAGCCGAGATGGGATCCATGTATGAAAAGAAAGTATGGACTTTGGAAGTATTACCTAAAGGGTGAAAGGCCATTTAGAATAAAATGATCTTCAAGAAGAAGACAAATGCAGACGGTAATATAACCGTCTATAAAGCTCAACTTGTGGCAAAGGGGTTTTCGCAAGCTCAAGGAGTTGACTATGATGAGACTTTCTCACCCGTAGCGATGCTTAAGTCATGTTGGCAATAGCTGAAGGAAATATGCCCTAGAGGCAGTAATAAAGTTTTTATTTTACATTTCCTTATTTCATGATAAATGTTTATTATTCATGCTAGAATTGTATTAACCGGAAACTTGATACATGTGTGGATACATAAACAAAACATTGTGTCCCTAGTAAGCCTCTACTAGACTAGCTCGTTAATCAAAGATGGTTTAGTTTCCTAACCATAGACAAGTGTTGTCATGTGATGAACGGGTGATGGATAAGACCCATCTGTTAGCTTAGCATAATGATCATTCAGTTTTATTTCTATTGCTCTCTTCATGTCAAATACATATTCCCTCGACTATGAGATTATGCAATTAGCGGACACCGGAGGTATGCCATGTGTGCTATCAAACATCACAACATAACTGGGTGATTATAAAGATGCTCTACAGGTATCTCTGAAGGTGTTTGTTGGGTTGGCATAGATCGAGATTAGGATTTGTCACTCCGAGTATCAGAGAGGTATCTCTGGGCCCTCTCGGTAATACACATCATAAGAAGCCTTGCAAGCGAAGTGACTAATGAGTTAGTTGCAGGATGATGTATTACAGAACGAGTAAAGAGACTTGCCGGTAACGAGATTGAACTAGGTATGAAGATACCGACGATCGAATCTCGGGCAGGTAACATACCGATGGACAAAGGGAATAACGTATCTTGTCATAACAGTTCAACGGATAAAGATCTTCATAGAATATGTGGGAGCCAATATGAGCATCTAGGTTCCGCTATTGGTTACTGACCAGAGAGGTGTCTTGGTCATGTCTACATAGTTCTCGAACCCGTAGGGTCCGCACACTTAACGTTCGTTGATGATATAGTATTATATGAGTTATGTGATTTGGTGACCAAATATTGTTCGGAGTCCCGGATGTGATCACGGACATGACGAGGAGTCTCAAAATGGTTGAGGGTAAAGATTGATATATAGGACGATGGTATTCGAACACCAGAAGTGTTCTAGAGGGTACCAGGTACATATAGGGTTGCCAGAACGGGTTTCGGGCAACCCTGGCAAAGATATGGGCTTAATGGGCCAAGGGAGGGGCAGACCACCCAACAAGGGGCTGGTGCGCCCCTCCACTAGGCCGGCAAGCCCTACGGAAAGGAAAGCGGGGAGGGCAAGTCCCTCCTTCCTTCCCTTCCTCAAGGGAGAAAGGAAAGGGGGGGGGGCACCACCTCCTCCTTCCTTCCCCTGGCACCTATACAAGGAAGGGGGGAGGGGCGAACCAAGGCAGGAGCCCAAATGGGACTCGACCCCACTTGGGGCGCCACCTGGCCTCTCCCCTCTCCCTCCCACCTATATATATGGGGGGCACCCCCTAGCACACACCCAAGACATTATCTTAGCCGTGTGCGGTGCCCCCTCCATAGTTTACGCCTCCGGTCATAGTTTCGTAATGCTTAGGCGAAGCCCTGCGGAGATCACTTCACTGTCACCATCACCACACCATCATGCTGACGGAACTCATCTACTACGTCGACATCTTGTTGGATCAAGAAGGCGAGGGACGTCACCAAGCTGAACGTGTGCAGAACTCGGAGGTGTCGTACGTTCGGTACTCGATCGGTGGACCACAAAGAAAGTTCGACTACATGAACCGCATTGTGAAATGCTTCCGCTTAAGGTCTACGAGGGTACGTATACACATCCCCCCCTCTTGTTGCTATTCATCTCCTAGATAGATATTGCGTGAGCGTAGGAATTTTTTGAAATTGCATGCTACATTCCCCAACAGTGGCATCCAAGCGAGGTCTATGCATAGATGATATGCACGAGTAGAACATAAAGAGTTATGGGCGGTGCTCGTCATATTTCTTACCACCGATGTCTTACTTTAATTCGGCGGTATTGTTGGATGAAGCGGCCTGGACCAACCTTACATGACCACGTTCATGAGACCGGTTCCACAGACAGACACGCAACTAGTTTTGCATAAAGGTGGCTGGCGGGTGTCTGTTTCTCCTACTTTAGTTGAATCGAATTTGACTGCGGCCGGTCCTTGTTGAAGGTTAAAATAGCAAACTTGATAAATCACCGTTGTGGTTTTGATGCGTAGGTAAGAACGACTCTTACTAGAAGCCCGTAGCAGCCACGTAAAACTTTCAACAACAAAGTAGAAGATGTCTAACTTGTTTTTGTAGGGCATGTTGTGATGTGATATACGTTATTGTATGAGACGATCAAGTTTTGTAGAAGTTATTGGCAGCCGGCAGGAGCCTTATGGTTGTCTCTTTATTGTATGAAATGCAAATGCCATGTAATTGCTTTAATTTATCACTATGCGTTAGTGATAGTTGTAGAAGCAATAGTTTGCGAGACGACTACGACGCAACGATGGAGATCAAGGTGTCAAGCCGGTGATGATGGAGATCATGACGATGCTTTGGAGATGAAGATCAAAAGCACAAGATGATGATGGCCATATCATGTCACATATTTTGATTGCATGTGATGTTTATATTTTATGCATCTTATTTTGCTTAGTACGGAGGTAGCATTATAAGATGATCCCTTAACTAAAATTTCAAGGTATAAGTGTTCTCCCTGAGTATGCACTCGTTGCGACAGTTCGTCGTGTTGAGGCACCACGTGATGATTGGGTGTGATAGACTCTACATTCACATACAACGGGTGCTAGACAGTTTTGCACATGCGGAATACTCAAGTTAAACTTGACGAGCCTGTTTGTACAGACATAGCCTCGACCGAAAGGTTGAACGTGAATCATATAGTAGATATGAATAACATAGAGATGTTCACCATTGATGACTACCCCATCTCATGTGATGATCAAACATGGGTTAGTTGATTTGGATCACGTATCATTTAGATGACTTGAGGGATGTCTATCTAAGTGGGAGTTCTTAAGTAATTTGATTAATTGAACTTTATTTATCATGAACTTAGTCCTAATAGTATTTGCAAATTATGGTGTATATCAATAGCTCGCGATGTAGCTCCCCATTTATTTTCGATATGTTCCTAGAGAAAAATAAGTTGAAAGATGATAGTAGAAATGATGCGGACTGGGTCCGTGATCTGAGGATTATCCCCATTGCTGCACAGAAGAATTATGTCCTTGATGCATCGCTAGGTGATAGACCTATTGCAGGAGCAGATGCAGACGTTATGAACGTTTGGCAAGCTCGATATGATGACTACTTGATAGTTTAGTGCGCCATGCTTTACGGCTTAGAATCGATGCTTCGAAGACGTTTTGAATGCCATGGAGCATATGAGATGTTCCAAAAGCTGAAATCGGTATTTCAGACTCATGCCCTTGTCAAGAGGTATGAGACCTCTAACAAGTACTTTGCCTACAAGATGGAGGAGAATAGCTCAGCTAGTGAGCATGTGCTCAGAATGTCTGGGCACTACAATCACTTGAATCAAGTGGGAGTTAATCTTCTAGATATGATAGTTATTGAAAGAGTTCTCTAGTCACTATCACCAAGCTACTAGAACTTCGTGATCAACTATAATGTGCAAGGGATAAAGAAAAATATTCCCGAGCTATTCGCGATGCTGAAATTGGCAAAGGTAGAAATCAAGAAAGAGCATCAGGTTTTGATGGTTAACAAGACCATTAGTTTCAAGAAAAAGGGCAATGTAAAAGAAAGGGAACTTCAAGAAGAATGGCAAGCAAGTTGTCACTCCCATGAAGAAGCCTAAAGCTGTACCTAAGCCTGAAACTGAGTGCTTCTACTGCAAAGGAAATGGTCACTGGAAGCAGAACTAGCTCAAATTTTTGGTAGATAAGAAGGATGGCAAAGTGAACAAAGGTATATTTGATATACATGTTATTGATGTGTACCTTACTAGTGCTCGTAGTATCCCCTGTGTATATAATACTTGTTCGATTGCTAAGATTAGTAACTCGAAACAGGAGTTGCAGAATAAATGGAGACTAGTTGAGGGTGAAGTGACGATGTGTGTTGGAAGTGGTTCCAAGATTGATATGATCATCATCGCACAATCCCTATACTTTTGGGATTAGTTTTGAACCTAAATAAATGTTATTTGGTGTTTGCGTTGAGCATGAACAAGATAGGACCGTGTTTATTGCAATACAGTTATTCATTTAAGATAGAGAATAATTGTTATTCTGTTTACATGAATAAAACCTTCTATGGTCATACACCCAATGTTAATGGTTTATTGAATCTTGATATTAGTGATACACATTCATAATATCGATGCCAAAAGATGCAAAGTTGATAATGATAGTGCAACATACTTGTGGCACTGCCGTTTAGGTCATATTGTTGTAAAGCACATGAAGAAATTCCATATTGATGGACTTTTGGAATCACTTGATTATGAATCATTTGATACTTGCGAACCATGCCTCATAGGCAATATGACTAAAACTCCGTTCTACGGAACAATGGAGCGAGCCAATGACTTATTGGAAATAATACATACTGATGTATGCGGTCCGATGTGTGTTGAGGCATGCGGTGGGTATCGTTATTTTCTAACCTTCACAGATGATTTGAGCAAATATGGGTATATCTACTTAATGAAACACAAGTCTAAAACATTTGAAAAGTTCAAAGAATTTCAGAGAGAATTGGATAATCATCGTAACAAGAAAAATAAAGTTTCTACGTTGTGATCACGGAGGCGAATATTTGAGTTACGAGTCTGGCCTTCATTTAAAACAATGTGGAATAGTTTCACAACTCATGCCACTTGGAACACCACAACGTAATGGTATGTCCGAATTCGTAACTGTACTTTATTAGATATGGTGCGATCTATGATGTCTCTTACTGATTTACCACTATCATTTTGGGGTTATGCATTAGAGACAGCTGCATGCACGTTAAATAGGGTACCGTCTAAATCCGTTGAGACGACACCGTATGAACTGGGGTTTGGCAAGAAACCTAAGTTGTCGTTTCTTAAAGTTTGGGGTTGCGACACTTATGTCAAAAGGCTTCAACCTGATAAGCTCGAACCCAAATCGGAGAAGCGTGTCTTCATAGGATACCCTAAGGAAACAATTGGGTACACCTTCTACCACAGATCCAAAGGCAAGATCTTTGTTTCCAAGAAAGGATCCTTTCTAGAGAAGGAGTTTCTCTCAAAAGAAGTGAGTGGGAGGAAAGTAGAACTTGATGAGGTAATTGTACCTTCTCTCAATTTGAAAAGTATCGCATCAGAGAAATCCATTCCCGTGATGCCTACACCAACTAGAGATGAAGCTAATGATGATGATCATGAAACTTCAGATCAAGTTACTACAGAACCTCGTAGGTCAAGCAGAGCACGGAACGCACCAGAGTGGTATGGTAATCCTGTTCTAGAAGTCATGTTACTAGACCATGGCGAACCTATGAACTATGAAGAAGCTATGATGAGCCCAGATTCCAATAAATGGCTTGAGGCCATGAAAATCTGAGATAGGATCCATGTATGAGAACAGAGTGTGGACTTTGGTGGACTTGCCCAATGATCGGCGAGCCATAGAGAATAAATGGATCTTCAAGAAGAAGACTGACATTGATGGTAATGTTACTATCTACAAAGCTCAACTTATCGCAAAATGTTTTCGACAAGTTCAAGGAGTTGACTACGATGAGACTTTCTCACCCGTAGCGATGCTTAAGTCCGTGCGAATCATGTTAGCAATTGCCACATTTTATGATTGTGAGATCTGGCAAATGGATGTCAAAACGCCTGAATGGATATCTCAAAAAGAGTTGTATCTGATCACAATCAAAAGGTTTTGTCGATCCTAAAAGGTGCTAACAAAGTGTGCAAGCTCCAGCGATCCATCTATGGGCTGGTGCAAGCATCTCGGAGTTGGAATATATGCTTTCATGAGGTGATCAATGCATATGGTTTTATACAGACTTACGGTGAAGCATGTATTTACAAGAAAGTGAGTGGGAGCTCTGTAGAATTTCTGATATTATATGTGGATGACATATTGCTGATTGAAATGGCATAGAATTTCTGGATAGCATAAAAGGATACTTGAATAAGAATTTTTCAATGAAAGACCTCGGTGAAGCTGCTTACATATTGGCATCAAGATCTATAGAGATAGATCAAGACGCTTAATGAGTACATACCTTGACAAGATTTTGAAGGAGTTCAAAATGGATCAGTCAAAGAAGGAGTTCTAGCTTGTGTTGTAAGGTCTGAAGTTGAGTAAGACTCAAAGCCCGACCACGACAGATGATAGAGAGAGAATGAAAGTCATTCCCTATGCCTCAGCATAGGTTCTATAAAGTATGCCATGTTGTGTACCAAACCTGTTGTGTACCTTGCCATGAGTTTGGCAAGGGGGTACAATCGTGATCCAGGAGTAGATCATGAAGGGTGCCACCTCCCCCTTCCTTCCCCTGGCGCCTATACAAGGAAGGGGGGGGCTGGAACCAGGGCAGGAGCCAAGTGGGATTTAGCCCCACTTGGGGCGCCCCCTGGCCTCTCCCCTCTCCCTCCCACCTATATATATATGTGGGGTGGGGGCGCCCCCTAGCACACACCAAAGACATTATCTTAGCCATGTGCGGCGCCCCCTCCACAGCTTACGCCTCCGGTCATAATTTTGTAGTGCTTCGGCGAAGCCCTGCAGAGATGACTTCACTATCACCGTCACCATGCCGTCGTGCTGATGGAACTCATCTACTACCTCAACATCTTGCTGGATCAAGAAGGTGAGGGACATCACCGAGCTGAATGTGTGCAGAACTCGAAGGTGCCGTACGTTTGGTACTCGGTCGGTGGATCACAAAGAAAGTTCGACTACATCAACCACGTTGTGAAACGCTTCCGCTTACGGTCTACGAGGGTACATAGATGCTACGTCTCGAGCTTGCGTTGGTTTTCCCCGAAGAGGAGGGGGTGATGCAGCACAGTAGCGTAAGTATTTCCCTCTGTTTTTGAGAACCAAGGTATCAATCCAGTAGGAGGTCATGCGCAAGTCCCTTGTACCTGCACAAAATGATAGCAACTTGCAACCAACGCTTAGGGGTTGTCAATCCCTTCAGGGTCACTTACGAGAGTGAGATCTGATAGAGATAATATTTTTGGTATTTTTGGTATAAAGATGCAAAGTAAAAAGTAAAAGCAAAACAAGTAAATAAAGTGATGGAGATTGATATGATGAGAATAGACCCGGGGGCCATAGGTTTCACTAGTGGCTTCTCTCAAGAGCATAAGTATTCTACGGTGGGTGAACAAATTACTATTGAGCAATTGGTAGAATTGAGCATAGTTATGAGGTTATCTAGGTATGATCATGTATATAGGCATCACGTCCGTGACAAGTAGATCGAAATGATTCTGCATCTACTACTATTACTCCACTCATCGACCGCTATCCAGCATGCATCTAGAGTATTAAGTTAAAAACAGAGTAACGCCTTAAGCAAGATGACATGATGTAGAGGAATAAATTCATGCAATATGATAAATACCCCATCTTGTTATCCTCGATGGCAACAATACAATGCGTGCCTTGCAACTCTTTCTGTCACTGAGTAAGGACACCGCAAGATTGAACCCAAAGCCATGCACTTCTCCCATTGCAAGAACTACCAATCTAGTCGGCCAAACCAAACGGATAATTCGAAGAGACTTGCAAAGATAACTCAATCATACATAAAAGAATTCAGAGAAGATTCAAATATTATTCATAGATAAGCTGGATCATAAACCTACAATTCATCGGTCTCAACAAACACACCGCAAAAAGAAGATTACATCGAATAGATCTCCACGAGAGAGGGGGAGAACATTTTATTGAGATCCAAAAAGAGAGAAGAAGCCATCTAGCTACTAACTATGGACCCGAAGGTCTGAAGTAAACTACTCACACTTCATCGGAGGGGCTATGGTGTTGATGTAGAAGCCCTCCGTGGTGGATGCCCTCTCCGGCGGAGCTCCGGAACAGGCCCAAGATGGGTTCTCGTGGATACAGGAAGTTGCGGCGGTGGAATTAGGTTTTTGGCTCCCTCTCTGGTCTATTGAGGGTACGTAGGTATATAGGAGGAAGGAGTACGTCGGTGGAGCTCCGAGGGGCCCACGAGGTAGGGGGGCGC